>NW_027464591.1:3607500-3755000 GCF_043290135.1 Rhipicephalus microplus
AGCTCGTTCAGCAAGTTGAGATGATATTTGCTCTGTCACGGTTGCTGGAACCTAGTAGGCCCTGTAATTATTTTTTTGCTCATATAGCACATTAAACAGAGGTATTGGCTTGATTTGACAATTTACTTGCGCTAATAATTTTGTGCCTATCGTTTCTTATTCCTAGAAAACATAACAAGGGAACGTTGAGTGAGACATCTTGCATGGTCACACTGTTAGCTTATTTGGGCAATTTGTGCGGCAAATGACTATTAAATCAATTCACCCCAAGATGCGAGGTCGATGATCTCCACAGGGAACGCATCAGTCAGGTGTCCGTAGATGCTGAACACGGCGCAGGCAGCGAACAGGCTGAATAAAAAGTCCGCCGTGATGATTCGGACGGCCGTTCTGCATCAGAACAAACTAACTTGTCAAGTGTAATTAGAATTTAAATAATTAAGGCAATCAGTGGCACTAACAGGTCCTCTTCTGAGGTATTCGTATGCAAATAGCGGCTGTGTATGGGAGAACTCTTTCGTACTACATCACCGAAAAAAAAAAAAGGTTCTGAGGACGCAAAAAGAGCTGCTGACATTTCGCCAGTGTGACAAAAATAAAAAAAATCGAAGGTTGGGGTTGTGAGGGGTAGAGGAGCGTTCCACATTTACTCTCATGGCTACGAGCAGCGCTAATGCTCTCGGGGTTAAAAACACAGATATAACTGATGAAGTGGACAGAAGGATGACCGCTGCCGTAGCTCAATAGGTAGAGCATCGGAGGTGTTATTCGAAAATTGCAGGTTCGCATCGGTACCAGCCGGCGGCGAGTTATGTGACAATTACAACAAAAAACATACCTATATACTCTCCATGACTTGGTTGTTAGTTTTTATTGGTGCTTTTTTTAACAAGGAAAAACAAGCCACTGTAGTTATTCTTCTCTAGTTCAGCCTAAAACCAGCGGCTCAAGTGCATGGGAAAGTCAACCATCTAAGGTATTCGAGAAGCACTTGATGTCACGAATGTCGATAAATGCTACTAGATGGAGGATTCATACAAATTCTGTTTGGAAGGGATATCAATGGCTTTGAGGGAGGGGACATTTTTTGCTAGGTTGTACTCGTGTATAGTAAGGGCTAATCGGATGAATGTGCAGAGTAAGGGTGGAATCTTGTCGTCGAAGTGGTCAATGACACGTAAAACTACATTCTCGTTGCTCCGGCCTTCGTGTGCGGGTGTACTCAAGGCCGCCTTACCCTAGAATGGGCCAGTCGAACCGATTGTGGCTGCCCAAGAAGGAGAGCGTTCCCACGGAGAGGCCAATGCTGTGGAACATGTGCTGTGACGCCGATACCCACGTCTGCAGAGTTCCACATGCCAAGAAACAGGCAAAGTAAAAGGACGCATTTAGGTAACGCTATATATAATCCGCACGACCATTACGCAGAAACGCGTCAAGCAACCGAACTACACAAAAATGTGGACCACCGAGTATATCGAATACATTTCAAAACGCTATATCGACTGCACGTTTCCTGCGTAGAGTGCCAATTGAGACACTAGTGATAAAAAGCCTTTATAGTGTGGCCGTCGTGGGAACCTACTTCGCCGACATTTATCCTCGTCATTGACATGGGCAGTGGTGGAGATAAAATGGTGGAAGAAAGTCGTTCGCAGTATTATGAGAGCTATTATGGCACTCTATACCATCTCTGGGAGCTCCGTATTAGATCATTGAAGCTTTATGAGATGGCACGAGTATACCATTGTGTTATCTTTACTAGGGGTTCGCATTACAGCAGTTGCCAGGCCATTATTAGTGTATCTCACTACGTCGTGGGTAAGAAGGCTGTTCTGAAACTTTTTTTAGGAAGAGTGCCGCTGGAAGTTTAGAGCGCCGTAACTCGGCACTCTGAAGTTGAACTTTGTTATAGTTTAACAGTGAACTCCAGTCTCACTTATGTATCGTGCTGCCAAAACGCGTGGTGCACTGCGACAACGACGTACACCACGTGGCGCCACTATTCAAAACTTTTGAAAGCTATCACGCCTAGAATGGATCAATGTACGCTTAGTGCATCGATGCGCCAAAGCAATTAAGTAATTGTATGCCTAAGAAAAGCAGTAAACTGTGGTGAGATAAAAAACAACAACTAGCAGATCCCACGTGCAGTGGGAATCGATAATACGAGAAGCACGAATGATAAATGTTATGCCACTTTAAAATCAGCACAACGTTATGAGGTGGAAGTAAATGATGCCGTACATGACTACCGTGTAATGGTTGTGATGTTTGAATGTGTCGTTTACCTTCGTCATCTATTCACTTCACGTGATACCAAATTTAGTATATGTGCAGCTAGTGAAACGGCCGCGAGCACGCTATGAGCGTGGTATGTTGTCATGTTCATACATGACACGCGTGTCAGGATTATCATGTTTGCAACAGTCATATATTTTGTCATTCATTGACATCACGTAACACAAAATTTGGTATATGTGCAAAACGGTCATGAGTGCGTCATGAAGGGCCCAATATACTCCAATGTAGTGGTGACGCGCGCGCACGCTGGGCACAGCGGTGCTACGTTAGCAAAATGCGAGCACTCTATAGTCTGACGCCAGGCGTGACCGGCGCGACCAGCGTCCGTCGGCGCGGCCCGATGGCAACCGGTGCCAATTGCGACCTGTTGCATTTCGTGCCAATTCGTTACCCAGACAACACTGCGCCTCCCTCTTTTCGTGACGGAGGGACGCCGGACGCGCTGAAATGCGCATGCGTCAAAGCAATGCAGCGCGGCGCGCGCCTGCGATTATATGGCAGGACCGGCGCCTGGCATGGCAACGCCGGCGTGACGCAATGAAATGAACGTCAGCGAGCACGTGCACCACGTGACATCAAAATGTATTGGCGCCTTGACTGTGGCATGTAGTCATGTTCTCACATGACAGGCATCTCATGATTATCATGTTTGCACCAGTCACATACCTTCGTCATCCATTGACGTCACGTAATACCAAATTCGGCCTATGTGAAGCTAGCGGAACGAGCGCGAGCGCATCATAAGCGCAGCATGTAGTCATGTTGTTACATGACACGCATCTCATGTTTATCATGTTTGCACCAGTATCATACCTTCGTCATCCATTCAAGTCCCGTAATACTAAATTTGGTATAAGTGAAGCTAGCGAAACGGCCGCCAGCGCATCATGAGCGTGGCATGTAGTCATGTTACACGACACGCATCTCATGATTATCATGTTTGTACCAGTCATATACCTTCTTCATACATTCACGTACCGTAATACCAAATTTGGTATATGAGACCCTAGCAAAACGGCCGCAAGCGGAGCATGAACGTGGCATGTAGTCATGATACTCATGTCATAATTTTCATGTTGGGGTCTGTCACTTGTGTTCGCCATGTAATCATGTCATACCATACAAGTTTTGCAACATGCCATGTGAACAAAACCACCGGAAGAGCTGCAGGACTATGAAATGTAAACCATGACATACATGTCGTGATTTTCATGTTATGACTAGTCCAATATGCTCTTCATACGGTCATGTTATGTAATACCAAGTGTGGTAAGTGTGGTATTGGTAGCATTATTGAAACGGTCAGGAGGGCTGAGTCATAGGCGGTTACATAGGTAGGTAGGTAGGTAGGTAGGTAGGTAAGTAGGTAGGTAGGTAGGTATGTAGGTAAGTAGGTAGGTAGGTAAGTAAGTAGGTAGTTAGGTAGGTAGGTAGGTAAGTAGGTAGTTAGGTAGGTAGGTAGGTAGGTAGGTTAGTAGGTAGTTAGGTAGGTAGGTAGGTAGGTAGGTAGAAAGGTAGGTAGATAGATAGATAGATAGATAAATAAATAAATAGATAGATAGATAGATAGATAGATAGATAGATAGATAGATAGATAGATAGATAGATAGATAGATAGATAGATAGATATATACGATCAATGTCGCCGATGTTCGCTAAAAAATGCTACGCATTTAAAAAAAAAGGTGAAGTAAAAAGCGATAACTTATGTATAATGCTTTCGCGTGTGCCTCAATTATGCCGACATACTCCTGCCGACAGCTACGGACCAGTATGATATTTTAGCGGCTTACGATAAATACCACCGTGCTATTTCGCGTCCCTGCATCACCTTTTCCGAGTAGGCCTTGGAGAAGTCTGGGCGCAGTAGCACGAGTACGCCATGCCCCGCTCCACTAAGCGACGATGAAGCCACGCACAACGCAGCCAGCAGCGTCAACCGCACAGCCAGCATCAGCGTCGAGAACTGCACAACACGCGAAACATTGCTTAGAATGGCGCTTACTCTCATCAGAAGTGCCACGTCACCTTTACCAGATTTGGAAGATCCCTCGCCCTATTGCTTAGGTGACTTTAGTGTGATGGGCAATGAATTAGAAAGTGAAACATCTGGACAGAATTCTACGAGCCATTTGCTTGTCAAATCTCACTCCATGCTTCTCTAGCCTCCTCTGGCGTCCGCCGCGGTGGAGCAGTAGTTAGTGTGATTGGCTGCTGACCGAAAGGTCACGGGTTCGATTCCCACCGCGGTGGTTACATTTCCATGGAAGCTAAAGGGTAGCGGCCCGTGTACTGTGCGAGTGCTCGTTAAAGAACATCAGATGGTCGAAATGTCAGGAGCCTTCCACTACTACGTCTCTGATGATCATATCTTCGCTTTGGGACGCAAAACCCCACATATTACTATGACCTTGTCTGGCATTCATCATCATAATCATCATCAGCATGACTACTCCCACTGCAGGACAAATGCCTCTCCCATGTTCTGCCAGTAAACTCGGTCATGTGATTGCTGCTGCCACTTTAAAGCCGCAAATATCGTAATCTCATCTGCCCACCTAGCGTTCTGCCTTCCATTCACCCGCTTGCCTTCCCTGGGAATCCAGTTTGTGACCTCTAATTACCAGTGGTTATCTTGCCTTCGTGCTAGGTGCCCTGCCCATGATCACTTCTTGTTTCGACTATGATGTCCTTAACACCTGTTTGTTCTCTGATATACACCACTCTTTTCTTGTCCCTTAGGTTTACACCTATCATTTTTCTTTCCATTGCTCGCTGCGTCATCCTCAACTCACGTTGAACCCTCTTTGTAATGCTCCAGGCTTCGATTGACTTGTGGGGTTTAACGTCCCAAAACCACTATTTGATTATGAGAGACGCCGTAGTGGAGGGCTCCGGAAATTTTGACCACCTGGGGTTCTTTGACGTGCACCCAAATCTGAGTACACGGGCCTACAACATTTCCGCCTCCATCGGAAATGCAGCCGCCACAGCCGGGATTTGATCCCGCAACTTGCGGGTCAGCAGCCGAGTACCTTAGCCACTAGACCACCGTGGCGGGGCTGCTCCAGGCTTCTGCTCCGTATATAAGTACCAGTAAGGTGTAGCTTTTATGTACCTTCCTTGTAATACTGCCACATAATCTATTAGGCCCTGCCACGAAGTTTTTTTGTAGCGCGTCCTTCTCGCATTACTCCCCACCCGTAAGCTGCTTTCACTGGCATTATTGGCATTATCAGCAATTATCAGCACAAAGAGAAGAGCTTTCAAGCTAAAGGAGCACGCTCAGAGGTATTTTGCGCAGGCATTTCTGTCACCGTTACTGCGTTAGTGTGTTCTTATACTTGGAAGATTCGTAATGGACAAATATTATACATATTAGTAAAGTAACTAGCTTATGTTATATCATTTGAAAACGCTTAAGGGTTATATATTAGATAGATAGATAGATAGATAGATAGATAGATAGACAGATAGATAGATAGATAGATAGATAGATAGATAGATAGATAGATAGATAGATAGATAGATAGATAGATAGATATGCAAGACTTTTTGGGCTTTCCTTCTCTTTGACGGTGTAAACAAGTACAGATAAATATGTCTTCGTCCTTGTTGCTTCTATCATTATTGCTTATCGAGCAACAATTTCCCGCAGAAACCAATGCAGCCGTCGCATACCTTCTTCATCGAGCGCAGTCCCATGCAGATCACGACGAAGAGTAGGGCCCAGGCGACGGTCATGGCCATAATCGAAAAAGCACTCGAGTCGGTGAAGCCTTCGCTTTGAAAGTCCGATCGTGCGACGCGTCGCCTGCGTCGTTGTGCGTTAAAATCAGCTCCAATAGTAGCGTCAACACAGCAGTGTTTGATATGTTGTAAACTCCGGTAGCAGTACATGATTATAAAGCAGGGATTTCAAATGTAATGGTTCAAAACACCGAGTAAATTTTTTTAGAAAACAAAAAGAGAATAAAGGCAAGAACTACACTAAATTCTTAATGGCTATCAAGAGAGTGAAGGCACCTATCGTAGAATTTTTTACCAAAAGTAGTCGGTACTTTAGAGAAGTAGCTAGCTGGCATATCATTTGAATAGCGATACAGATGAGGTGAGAATGTACACAATGAAAAAAGGAGCGCTCCAGTCAACTATGCCGATTTCGTTCAATGCGTTTCGCGCTGTGTTTTAACCGTCAGATTCCTAAAAAAGAGTGGCACAGAGATCAGCTTACTAAGAACTCAGTAATGATGCCTAGCGGTACAGGAATCGATTCATTCACCATCGAAAGTTATATGACCTGGATTGTAAGCGGAACTTACGTGAAAAAGAAATAATCATCGTCCATTACCGATAAATACGATACGTCAGCATTACTCCATGGCGCAGTGTGTGTGTGTTGGGGGGGGGGGGGTGCATCTCTTTTACTGTTTTCTCACCTCACTTCCAAATTTACCCAGCTACTGCTAAAGCACGTCCGGCCGGTCACCGGACGCTCGGTATCTACTGCGGTTTTAATTTAACTTCTGATTTCAGTTGCTTATTCTAATGAATTCTGGTGCACTATACTTGGGGTTGCAGTTAACTTACTTCACGTCTGGTCAGAATGTTAGAGTTACTTAAATTCACATCAAATGCCCGAATTCACATCTTTTCTGCACAATTTTGTACACCTTTTGTATGGGAGGGGGGGGGGAGGAGCTTCACTGCGCAAACACGCATACAATGGTGGTCAAATGTTCTCAGGCCACTGTAGTGCTATGAAAGCGCGGCCTGGGAACTTTGGACCAGCGCAGTACATCTTTTCCTACGTTAGCACACAATTGGTGTACATAGCACTAAAATGATCGACTTGTTTTCTTTCCAGTATCTGTAGAGCTGGAATAAAAATGTCTCAAAAACTTTGGCTGAGAGGTTCTGTCAGCGGGGTTGCAGGCATCGAACCTCCGCGCTGCACGCAGTCATATCGAAGGTAAGACCGTCAGCGTATGCCAGCGATCATATGAGCGGGCAGATTTAAACTGAGATAACAGCAGCGGCTCAACATGCCATCCGTTCACCGTCATGAGAAAGCGTTTGCTCGTGGTTTCTACAAAAATTAAATGGCTCACCAATGATGTTGACAAGTGCTGACGACGTAACCAGCTGGCCCAGTATTGACATTATCTTCTCGTTTCCAAAAACGTATTTCGAAGCCACCTTCTTCCACTTATTGTTTGTAAGGAGAGGTTATAAAATCTGCTTTTAACCGGATTCAACTACCTCTTATACTCGTATGCTAACGTTACAGGCTAAAGATGACTAGCTGTGCACTTTGCAAACCGTCGTTATACCAGCAACATCTTAATCGTGCAATTTCGCAGCAGCCATTGAAGTTTTCATGTTTCTCTTTTTTTCCCCAATCTGTCGTGCGCCTATCACAGTGTGTATAGGCAAGCCAATATCAGTCAGCTTTATTTTCCTTCTCGGCAGACTCTCTCGTTGAAGTATCTCTAAGAAACTCTTGAAAAATCTTTCCCGAGTTTGCTTTCGAAAACCTTCATGCAGCTACCGCTACCCGGCAGTGCGCGTGTCCTACGTGTAGAAGGCCTCGGCTGCCGACACGGTGCCGCTGACGCAGTTGTTGCGCAGGGCTTCGTATTCTCGTACGGGCACCGAGACGGGCTCCTGGACTACGCTGCCGCTGACCACGATGACACTCTCGCCGCTGTAGTTGTGCGAACGGTATCGCCGGGCCAGGGTCTCGTTCACCTTGGAACACGCGTACTGTGTACAGGAGAGAGAGACCGATAATCGCCTTGAGATTGAATAGAGGCACGAGCTCAAGAGAGAAAGACTATGAATTGAAACAATACCAAGCTTCTGATTATGCTCTTCTCGCTAACTATTACGACTACCACAATGGTTTGTCTATTCATTGATCCTAGACCTTAGTCTTCCGGATGGAGCTTTGCCACTAAGCGTCGACGTATATCGTGTTTTATGCATGACGGATGCCAGTTTTATTTATGAATCAACGCATTTGTCGTTAAAGCGTGCAGCGTGTTTCGTTGCTCAATCTCTGCTCATGAAGCTGTGCACACCGTTAAATGCAATAAATTCTGTGTGCACAAACACGGATTTCTCGAACGAGAAGTCCGTCCGTCCGTCCGTCCGTCCGTCCGTCCGTCCGTCCGTCCGTCCGTCCATCCATCCATCCATCCATCCATCCATCCATCCATCCATCTATCTATCTATCTATCTATCTATCTATCTATCTATCTATCTATCTATCTATCTATCTATCTATCTATCTATCTATCTATCTATCTATCTATCTATCTATCTATCTATCTATCTATCTATCTATCTATCTATCTATCTATCTATCTATCTATCTATCTATCTATCTATCTATCTATCTATCTATCTATCTATCTATCTATCTATCTATCTATCTATCTATCTATCTATCTATCTATCTATCTATCTATCTAGCCAGCCACCTGCGTCTTTTAGCTCTCCTGGCCGTTTCGATAATGGTATCGTTACGAAACTTGGTATGGCATAACATGACTGTTTGAGGAACATATTTTACTAGCCATAACATGAAAATCGTGACATGGATGTCATGAATGTAATGATTTACATTTCGTGATCTTGCTGCTCTTGCGATGGTTTTATTCACATGATATTTTGCAAAACTGGTATGGTATGACATGGCTGCATGACGAGCATAAGTGACAGGCCCTAACGTAGAAATCGTGAGATGCATGTCATGATCTCCATGACATGACTACTCATGACTACACTTCACACTGATGGTGTGCTCGTGGTCGTTTCGCTAGCTCAAATATACTAAATTTGGTGTGATGTGATGTCAGTGAATTACGAAGATATATATGACTACTGCAAACATGATAATCATGAGATGCGTGTCATGTAAGAACATGACTTCATGCCATGTTCATAATACGCTCGCGGTCGTTCCGCTAGCTTCACCAAACTTAATAATAAGTGACGTGAGTGCACGACGAAGGTAAATGACACATCCAAACATGATAATCATGATATGCGTGTCATTCGTGACATATGATATATGCTCATAGCCTGCTCGTGGCCGTTTCGCTAGCTCCACATATACCAAATTTGGTATCGCATGACGTGAATAGGTGAAGAAGGTAAATAACATGTCCATTATGATAATCATGGCATGCGTGTGATTCAAAACATGACTACATGATACGCTCATAGCGTGGTCGCGGTCGTTTCGTTAGCTCTACAGATATTGTCACGTGATACGAATATCATCGATTCCCACAGTACGTGGTATGTGCCAGTTTATGTTGGAAGTTGGCGCTCATCAGTTTTCTTTTTTTTTTCTATTTTTGTGATTTTATGCGCTGCGATTCATCAACAAGGTGTTTAAGAATGAACCCGAATAGCCGCATTATTAAAATGAGCACCGCTAGTGTAGTAGCTAGCAATCGGTACTCTGAAAAATTCAAGCCTTACTTTATATATATATCCAGCTGGGCAGATGCACTGAATTGCATAATTGCTCGGTTTCGATAGTGGCTGTTGAACGGAAATCACTGAGTTCAAACTACGGAGCACGCAGGCATCGGCGCGCTCTATACTTGTGGCGAGCAATGTAAAAAGAAACTTGTGAGCGGCTTTCCCGCGCTTTGACACGCGAATTTTCATAAACAATAGTCACTCCAGGATATTTTGGCCTTGTTGAACACGCTAATGGCTGGCTGCCACATGGCAGCCCGGTATTGCGAGTCAAGGAGTTGCTTCCTGCATGTTTTTCGGCTTCGTGGTTTCACTTCACGTGGTCCGTCCGCCGCATGCCTCACCTTTCGCAACACTGAAGACAACAAGACAACGTTATGCAAGGCTTGCTGCACGTGTTTAATGTACGCCACAAGTCGGGCTTTCTTGGTGAAGCGTTTACGAAAGGAATATCATAAAGACGTAATCTTCAGAAAATCAGCCCTATCAAGGAAAGCAAGAGAAAAATCAGTGCGTGAAACGCTTAACATTCCGGAACCGGCTACAAGATGTAGCAGGCGTCGCAACATGAGGCGTCGTCTTTCGAGATCACGAGCGCAGGTAAACATTCCTCTGTTAGACGCATTGGTTCGCTGGACCGACCACGTCCGCACGCGAACATGTAGAAGAGCTGCGGCATGGACAAACATGTGCATTCGGCTCTGTGGCCTGTTCACTTATGTATGCATCCAGTAAGGGTATCGGCTGTAGCTCGTAATGAAAGGCATCTAGGCTATGTGGCTCGCTTCTGCCCCAGCAGCGCGGCCCTCACCGTGCCGGGCTTGACGTGGTAGCAGTCACGCTCGTCGGCGCCGTGGTCTCCTCCGCCGCAGCTGTTCCATGGAAGCTCGGCCTGGAACATGGCAGTCAGGTATATGACGCAGTAGGCCACCGGCGAAACGTAGAACACCATAGTGAACGCGACGATGAGGATCATCGTCCAGCCCAGACCTGCGGTTGAACCACAAAGAACGTTGGGATAGACGCTTTTAGAAAAAATAAATAAAACTTTTGAGCGCTTTGCAATGCTTGAAGAGAGGATTCGGTCATTCCAGCGACGCAGGCGGCGCCATGTGGCCGTGCTCTGAAGCTGTCACATCGTGATAAAACTGCGACGCAGTTCGGTCTCTCAGTAGTCATAAACCAATTAACGCGTATTCACGCTTTGCTACGCTGACGTAAACGCTCGCGACGTCACCGTCTCATCCGCCATTTTGACCTTCCGCTGCACCGTCTATAGTCGCTGGAATTATCGAATAGACCGTTCGTTGCGAGGCCTGAGAATTCACACGCCGGCACGTGTCACTTGAATGACTGTTCATCGGCGGTTGAAACAAATTTTAGGGGCCCTTATTAAGGGCTTTCGCATGAATTTATTTAATCCAGTACTGATGCGAGACATATTGTTAACATTGTTTCTCTTGTTGCAGGTAAACAGACTTCAATTCAGTTTGATTCAATTGCAGAAACTGGCGGGCCAATTGCAAAAAGGTTTCGCGACATGAGTCCCGGATTCGGGAATCCACAACCATGGCTGTCGTAACTAAATCAGCAATAGGCAAATAGGGAAAACAAGGTCATACTGTTAATGCAAAGCGCATTCACACGCTATTTCCGCCCCGCAATCGCTGCCTGACCTAAAAATTATTACCTATATAATTATAACCATTCTCGTTTATAGTTACCACAGGATGAACACCTCTCTCTCCCAACTCCAGTTACACCTGTTTTACGTACGTGGTGTGGTCTGTACCTGCTTGCTGAAGCAAACATTGGCAAACGAGACATTCGCCTGCTGCGGCAGTACGACTCGGCATGTCACCACGGGGACCACTTTTGAAAAGCGCTGTTATTCAAAGCGGCTGAAGGTATTGAGTATTTCACGTTAGAAATATGTAGAGACGTTTAGTGTAATGGGATAAAAAAACTGAGGAAATAGGAAAGAGAATAAAACGCGCTACTGTCTTAATGGTGCACATTTATCAGACAAGGCAGGCATGACAAGAGAACTCGGACTGAAGGACAGATCCACTGCCAACCAGAGCGGAAGCTTGGTCATTAGGTTAACTGGTCATTAGGTTTTCCCAGACGTCATCCGGGAAAGATACTCGTATCTTATCATTTTAAATTATGCCGCAAGGCATACTGGCGCTAATAATTAAAATACCTTGAGAGGCATACATATTTTTACTAGCAATGTAAAGACGAAGGGAGAGCAAAAATGCTGGACTGTGATAAGTGTCCTATTAAGCTTAATTAGATTAGGCAGAGCAAATCGTTGGGCAAGTCGATGGTTCATTATGCTGAGAACAGCGCAGTGACGGCAGCGGCAACAGATTGGTTCCTCGAAAAATTTGATAGTCATAATTACATTGTTTTGCAGCACAGAGACAACGTGTCATGGCTCTTTTGCGTTCCAGCTGCTGTTAGAGTGCGGCGACATACTGGCTGCCAATTGAGATATCGGCCTTCTGCTCACAATGTGGCATGTGCACCGAGTACGCGAGTGTTGGAGGAGGGCACTGCAGTCGATAGAATCGACGAACCTTTGGCCATGGGGAATCCCGCGTAGACCCTGGGCACAGACCAGCCGCAGAACTGTCCCAAGAAAATTTCCAGGTAGAGCATGGGCACCGCCACAACACACAGAAGGACCAGGTACACCACGATGAACACCACTGCGATCGCCGAGAAGAAAACAGCGTCACAGCGCGGAAAAGGCACGTATGCACTTTATACGTGCCATATATATGTGCTTCTATCCATTTCTAAGCTAGGGTGACAGACTGGAGAAGCACGTACGCACCTATAAGCGGGATTATACATTGGCCTTTTGTTCACGAGGAGGGCTCTTGAAAAAAAAAAAACGGTAGACGGGCCGTAGTGGTGGTTCGTGGTGATGCTCTAATGCGGCTACCAATGCACAATGTATCAATTGCGTTTCGAGCCATATAGTGACGACAAGCGTGATTTACTGTAGTGTGAGCGGAACGTTCTTCGAAGGGCACTGCTTAGATCAACTGAATGAAAAAAAAATGTTTTGCACACTACTTGCACCCATTTCATGCTTCATACTGGTAATACTGTCAGTCAACGGCTCAAAGTTTGCTTCTAGCTCAATTTTTTGACAGGTTGCAACTGCGACTTTCTGTCGTAGAAGGATCGTAACTGCCCTTTCTGTCTCTGTCTTTGCATTACGTCAACGTAACGCAAGGTTATCTGGCATGATGGCAAGGCGTAGATGGTCTAATGGTAAGGCACGGATGACCTGATGACTTTAGTCATCAGGCCATCTCGTAATCTTCGCATGTACCCTTGTTTTCAGCAAAATATCTCCTCCCTGAACCTTCTATTCCCCCCCCCCCACACACACTCACACACAAAATAAAGCATTTCACGGAGCCTTACGTACTAATCATTTCGCTATGGTGCAGGAAATATTGCAGACCATGAGGGAGGCTACTATTGTATCGTGCGTCGGACGCGACGCACGGAGAACCGAGGGGCCCGGCGGCCGAAGCGCCAGCCGGCAAGGCGTGGAACAGCCGAGGTCCAGGCGGAAAACTCTGCTATATGTACACAATTGTACAGCGCCCTCTTAGAGCCAGAGAACCAGCTCCGGAACCGGAACCGAAACCTAGATACCAATGCATGTTACGTATCTCAAGTCCATTATTCTTTCCAGTGTCCATAGTGCACTGGGTAGCCTGTCTGTGACTGCTGTTGGCGTCATCATTAAAGTATGTCGTATTAGGTTTCTTTGAGTTTTCTTGTGAATATCCCTTAAGTGGTAATAATTTATCGTATTCTAACGCGCTACAAGCAATGCAGTGCGTTCGTGTCTCACCTCCACCGTTGTTGTAGATGAGGTAAGGAAAGGAGACCACGTTGCTGAGCCCCAAGCAGTAGTTGAGGCAGCAGAGGAGGCAATCCGTCTCCCCCTGGAACCGCTCCCGCGCCACTGGCATGGCGACGATGTTGCGGGTGGGCCGAGCTTTTCTACGGCGGTGACTTGCGTCCTGACCCAGGGCACGTCCGCGGGGTGTCTCAGCGCTGAACGGATGCACTGTGACGTTCGCACAGCGTGGGAGAAAATATTTTTGACCTCCCAATAGAGCAGAGACGCACGGCCTGCGGACAACCTCTTCTTCTTTAACTTGCGCTTCTCGAGCGTGCGTGGCACGTGTGCGAATTGCCAGAATGCAGATGATGATGATCAACTTTACTAATGTCTCGGAAGCATTGTAGGCAATAAGCCAGCAACAAAGTCTGGTTGGCACTGGCAAAAAGTTAAGACGAAGGACAAATCGAACCATCAAGAAAGCTTATAAGCATGCACGCAGCTGCGCGAGGCTTGAAAATTCTGAAGGCCGATATGGTTGCTTCTGGGTTCTTTATATGCCTTACATAGGTTATGCAGGTCGTTTCTAAGTTGCTCGTTGCTAGGCTTTAACTAAGTAATGCTGGGTGTTTTCTCCATTCATTCACAGTGCAGAGGGGCTCCAGTGAAAGCACAGACAGATATGACACGGATGTTCGAACTCACAAGATACAAAATTGTGCTGAGACAATGTGTTCGCTCCTTTCATCGATCTACGGGCACGAGGTTCTTCCATCGCTTCGGGGGTCTTCCCGCAAGCACCGTTCCCGTTCCTATAGTATTTTGTCACCGTGCAGGCTCGGGATCTTCTGCCATAGCTACCATTTCTCTAGCTATCTGTTGCCTTCTTCACTTTTTCTGGATTAGTGGGTTTTGCCCACTTTCTGTAACACATAGACATTAATGATAGTGATGATAGGCCACACACACAAATTACGGCTGACCTGAGCAGCTGCGATGTTAAAATCAGTGGCGACCTTAATTCTTAGCCATGGTGTTTGGTAGTGGCTCTGACACGTTGACATTTCTAGTGTATTGCTCGAGTTGACTTTGTAATAAGACGCACTGCCAAAGCAGATCTCAGTAGCCCTGGAGAAGCCAGCGCGTGGCTCTGATCTGCTCCGCAAGGTACCGCAACAGCCCCGGGACGTCTGCTCACAAAAATAATGTCCGCTCTTTCAATGAGCTCAATCAGTCAATTTTCGTTTGTAATCGTGACGGCAAATTGGCCCTTATCTTAAGTCAGCGTACGCTTGCGTATCACATGTATCCGTTTGACACTTGACTTGGACCAGGAGGAGGATGAGAAGAAATGAAAGGCGAGGAGGTCAACCAGACCTACGTCCGGTTCGCTACCCTGCACTGGGGGAAGGGGTGCGGGTATTAAAGGAGAAGAAAGAGAGGAGTGAAGGGCAACGTGTGTGTAGATGTGACCTTGTCTATTCCATGCTTATAAGTGGTCGCGTAGTCCAGTCGTCTTTAGAAAGCTTAGCAATGCCCGCGTCGCTTTGCTGGCCTGCGACGCGCAGAGCCATGAACCCCGACTTGGACCAGAACCATCGATATTCTACCGGTTTAGTGTTCCAGAACATGTATTTATGAATACTCAGAAAGCTGGCAGTGCCGACATGGAGTATTTGGGAGATGAGTGAGAGCGTCAGTCGCCGCTCGTGGCAGTAATAACGAGAGTAAAGAATGTTCAAGACAAACATGGGAGCCCTCATTCCAGTTAAAGTGCCAGTTAGTTTTATTATCGCAGAGAGAGTGGGTCATTTGAAGAGCACGGAGGTTGCTATTTCGGTGAACCCGCCAGTGCGATTATTGTTCACATGTATACGGTACGCATTTCAATGGTGTTCAAGTGCTGATAACAGCATCGACGAAACAAAATACAAGGATGGTAACAATTCATGTGTCTTAAAGGTAGTTACGTTTACACCACACACAAAAAAGCAGCCGGGTTACTTTCACAAATGAAATAAAAATAAAAGTTAAAGGTACATTGTATAGAAACTGGTCAGCTTTATCGGACATATCAAACAATTATCTAAAAGAATTATTAGGAAAAAGTAAAATTAGCACTGTCACCTCTGTGATTATCGCACAAAGTCACACACAAGAAACCCTAGTCTTATTAGTGTCAGTTGTTAAGTGTCCTACAGAGCTGCTGATCGCAGAATCCTGCTTTAACAATAAGTGCATGTACAATGCATATCAACAGCAGTGAATGTGTAAAGGGTAGCAACACACAACGAAATGAAGGGAGAGAGAAAGAGATGGAAATTAAAAAGACAAGGAGGAAAATTTGGTAGAAGAACCGGTTCGGGTATTACATTTTGGTTTAGAAGTGAGTGAGTGAATAAGTGAGTGTAACAACTTCCCAAGAAATGTGTTCCAATTTACAATTGTGGTCACGAAAATGTGTTCTGGTAAATTATAGTTCTTTGCCAACAGCTACTGAACGGTTAGAGTTAAAAACGTCAGCTAAAATGCTATGAATAAGAGGCTGCATATAGTGCATATATAGCAAATAGGTGTCAGTTCTGTACTGACTAACGCTATAGCTATTCTTGTTAAGTGATCAACACTTCAAGCTACGTCCCTTCCACACCAAACTTTACAACATCGGAAATCCTCGCTGTCTGCTGTCGCTCTTTGGTGTCCGGTACCGGTGCAATCTGAATGCGAGAGTGCATGGGACAGCCGCAGCTCAAGGTGTCGTGGAGTAAGTACGCTACCCACGCCCAGGACCCGTCAGAGGACCATGTTATATTTTTTTTCATTATTAACTGTTTTCACTCATTCCCGACAACATTTAATACAGAATACACTGAAGTCCTTGTGTGGGAGCCTCCCAATAGAATTATCCAAGAATCGTAAGCAAGGATCCTCGGGGGGGGGGGGGGGCGAGTTTTGTGCTTGCAGTGATGGTAAATATGGCACAAATTTGGGTTACAGACAGCCTTACCCGGCTGGTTCGTAATTACTGTTAGTAATTGTTCGTTATCAACGTCAAGGGTTCGGTTCTCTAATCGATACATGAGTATTTTAAGGAAGTAGCCATTAGTCCACTCCTCGAAATGATGAGTAAGCATGGAGGCACGCCCAACCTTCAAGTCAACATTTTTGGGGCGAGAAAAAAAAAAAAACAGGCTTTCGTGCAATTCCTTGGTCTCGCGAAATCCCTGTTATTGCTTTTGGATGGTGCATAACAAAGATATCTGGGCTTTTACGACCCAAAACCACGATATTATTATGAGAAGTGCCGTAGGAGAGGGCTCCGCAAATATCGGCCATCAAGCGGACGTGCACTGACATTGCACAGTACATGGGCAATGTCACATTTCACATTTCACCTCCATCGAAATGCGTCCTCCGCTGCTGACATCGAACCCGCGATGTTCAGCTAAACAGCCAAGCATCAAAACCACTGATCAAGCTGCGCTCGACTCTGGGGAGCATCTATGTACATCGTAGTGATGGAGCTGTCCCACAAAAGTGCGTCACATTTTCACTTCGTTCTGACTTGGTTCTGACGCTGTTAACGTCATCGAATTGCAAGAATGGATGCTTCAAACGAGAAAAAAAAAAGAAACAAAGGAGAGTAGCATCGCCCGTCTCCCTTTAGAGCACAGTCACGCAAACGGCGATTGAAGCGCAGCAGTCAGGAAGCGAGCATTACGTAACACCCGCCGCATTGGCGGGGCTTGCAACACGGAACCAACAGAACCAACAAAACGTCATTGAAACGAAACAGAAAAACCGGTCCACTTCTTTTTTCCCGTCATTCGGGCGATGCCCGTTCTACCACCCATGCGGAAAACGAGAGAAAAAAAAGATCTCGAATATTCCGTTACTTCCTATAGGTCCGCGCACGCGACTGTCAGTAGAGGAAAGGATGGGGGGAAGAGATGGGACGACCGGCGGCGACTATACTGCGGATACATCGCATCGTCCGGCGCCCCTCTCATAGGAGATCTATACGGAAGAGGAGAACCGGTCGGTGAGGGGGGGGGGGGGGGGCGGGACTGTATACACATCTAAGCGGGCGTCCCTCGCTTCCTCCTCGCCGTTACGTCCCGTCACCTGACAACTGCCCTCCGCGTTACGTGCTCTCGTTCCACTTGTAGCCTTGTATACCTTCCTCCCAAACGCCGCATCCCCGCTCAAAGTAAGAGATAGAAGAGAGACAACCGACATGAGCGTTCTGTTTGGGGTAGTGGAGGAGGAGGGCGGATCGGTGGGGAGGGGATGCTCCGCGGACCTGGACGCATGGGTGCCGGCTTGGAATGGAGGATGGGACGGGGAGGGAATGGGAGCCGTGACCCAGAGACCGTGAAATTCCAGATTGGTCGACGAAATGCACGTACACCGTGCGTTGCCGGCATCACCTGGCCCCCTCCCGGTGCCACCTTGTCGTCTGGAAGGTTGTGGGGAGGGAGGCCTCGCTCGTTCCAGGCGACTCGACGATCGACCGTTTTCTTCGGCCTCCCTTTTGTTTTCTCGGTTGTTTCACACGCGGGCCTTTGCCTCCGGCACCGCGACGCTCGCTTCCTTCCGCGCCCGTGGAACAGAGCGGTGTTGTGTGTACACTGGTGCGGTGACGTCCAGGGTGTGCGTCAACAGCACCGCCCTGGTTCCGTTCTCCACTGACCATGCAGCGGAGACGACCACACGAGCAGGCTACCTTCTTGCGGTGAGCCATTCGATCCGGCTGTACACGCCGGAATTTCTTTCGGTCAGCACTGCCGGCACTGTTTTAACGTACATGCTGCATGCGTCGGCAATGTTACACTTGAGGCGAAAATATACTCCTTATTTACAGTGTATCGGTAACGACGCGCATATATCGCGAGTGTTGAACGTCGCGCACGTGTTACCAAAAAACTTCTTGGAGGACGCTTGAGATTCAAAAGCAGAACCCCGTGCGGAATGGTTTCTCCATTATTGCCGGTCGCTTCTCGGTGGACATCGTGCCGCAATGAAAGCAACCTCTTTGTGCATAACATTGGCTGTTGCAAGCTATCCTATAACACCTGCTTCAAGTTGGTTGGTTGATTCTTAGTGTCCATGCGCAACTAACCGTGGGGGATTGGCCATAAATATGAATGGTAACTTACTTTAGAGACAAAATTATTTTATAAGCCGAATACGTTTAGATATGGATGGTTTAAAAATAGGTAAAACAAGGATTACTATATAATAAATAAATTAAAAGAAAAATCTCAACAGGTGGGAAATTGCAGTAGCCATGTGCCCACTATGCCGTAATACTTTACTTCACAAATTGGCTTATAGTACGCCAATTTGCAAGGGTCATACTGAAATAGAAGTAAGATGATATTAGAATGAAACAATGTGTGGAACAGGTGTCCTCACGCGTTCAACTTCCATCAATTACTCTCTAACGCCAGTTTCACTTCGGCAAGCGTTTCCATGAAGAAAGAAGCCGGTATACCTGTAACCACACACCAGGCCCAACGTGTGGCCGTGATTTAGCAATATATGCCTGTTTTCGTCCAGTACCTCAGAATGTATTACCTCCAGTCGTAGTTTGTACGATTGCTAGCAACCGGAAGCAATTAGAATAATTCGTGTGCTTTCAAACGTGGTTGTAGGTGGGCGACATGAACGTTATCGAATATCACCCCCCGCCCTCCCCAATCGCTTGTTTTCAGCGAAAACTGAGAATATATTATAACAATAATGTGTATTCCTTCTTCAAACCATTGCTACTTCTTTATGAGAGGGAAATCCCCATTCTTGAGCCCTGTGTATAACTATAGATGCTGTTATCGACAGGAAAAAAATGTTGAATTATTCCCTCTCGTTCATCTAAACTAACAAACGTATGCGATTTAATCTCTTTGGAATGATTAGATGACGCTGCTTGGCATCTGCCAATCTGCCGCATTTAGCAAACACCTCAGCGCCACTACTATGTTTCGCGCAAAGCAATTCCGACCGCAGTGCAAAAAAGAAACGAAACGAAGGAATTCCTCCGCTAAATGTGACGTCACTCTCCGCTTCACAGACGATTGCGCGCACGCACGTGCAACAAGTACGTCGACCCGCTACGGTGTTCTTGTGGACATGGCTCTCGACTGCTGGTACGAAGGTCTCGGTATCGAATCCCCGCCATGGAAGCTGCTTTTTCGATGGATCTAAAGTGCTCGAGGCCCGAGTACTTAGATACAGGTGCACGTTAAGGAACCCCGGATGGTCGAAACTTGCGAATCCCTCCACTACAGGCGTCTCTGATAAGTATACGTCGTGATTTTAGGATGTTAGACCCAAAAAACCCTGAGAAATATTATTATTGTGCCGCAGATATACCAGCTGTTTGATCTTTTTCCCAAGAAAACGGTCTGCTCCGTCAATAAACTCATTCAATTAATCTTTAACCAGCCCCTGTTTTGGGTGAATTTGTGCTTCATTGTAACGTGTATGCATTACGAATTTTAGCTAGAACAGAAACGATTGATTTCGTACCAGTTTAACGTATTACAAAGCATTGTTTCTTTTGCTTATTTCGAAAGTGAAAAGTATGCGCTTGACCACAAGCACTTGGAGGAGAAATAAGAATCCCAATCGTGTCCCGCCGTGGTGGTCTAGTGGCTGAGGTACTCGGCTGCTGACCCGCAGGTCGTGGGATGCAATCCCGCGACCATTGCATTCCCGATGGAGTCGGAAATGTTGTACGCCCGTGTGCTCAGGTTTGAGTGCCCGTCAAAGAACCCCAGTAGGTTTCCGGAGCCCTCCACTACGGCGTCTCTCGTAATCATATGGTAGTTTTGGGACGTTAAACCCCACATATCAATCAAATCAAGAATTCCAATTGTTACTCGTACCATTAAAACTGTGTTAGACAAAACGATGCCAACAAAAACGAAAAGAAAACGTAAACGCTGCGTAATTTTGTAAACATTTCTTGTGATACACATACATTCTCGTCACAACAAAAGGAAATGCGCCAACATGTGTAAGCAATCCACACACTGGTGTTATTCAAAAGTCAATGTAGTCTTTAGACAGCTCTAGTTATAGTGGTCAAGAAAACAAATGGTTCGCGGTGACTCTAAACTAACTATATAAGCGTAAATGCAGTAAGAATGTGTAACTGATTCCACGAATAGACGACGCCATGGACGTCTTATATTCCGCCTCGTATTTCTCACCCGCTGACTTGCGCTCAGGCTACTGGCAAACACCGATGAACCCGCATGTCAGACATAATAGTGCTTACCTTCAAGCGATTCATGGACGCCATCTTTTGCGGGCTTCGATGGGAAATATACGTGTACCTCAAAGACGGGGTCATTTACGGCAACACATTCCGTGAGCGAAACCTACGACTTGAAGTTAGTCTTGACAGCGTCCGCCATATGGGACTGGTGCTGAATTCGAAAGAGTGTCACTTTGGTGAGTGTCGGACGTTTGTCCTGACATTTCTTGTCGACAAGGAAGGTATTCGTCTCGACCTTCACAAGCTTGCTGCAGTCCGCAATTTCAAGCAACCGAAAAGGGTGAAACACTTCCACAGCTTCCTGATACTCTGATCGTAATACCGCCGTTTTATTACGGTTTTGCACGGCCAGCTCATCCACTCACGACTCTGGTTCACAAGGGCGCACCTTTCGCACGGACTGCCAAGTACGAGTCTGTGTTCAGCGAGGTAAAATAGTTACTTACCTCTGCTCTTATTTTACGGTATTTGATCCTGGGGCACCCATTGAGCATCATACCGATGCCGTCAGTGTGGACATTAGAAAATTACTGGCAGAGACGAGCAGTGGACGCCGAGAAGACATTTACAAAGCAAAGCGCACACTCACAAAAGCAAAACGGAGCTATACAGTCGCCGAAGTGTAATATCTCGTGGTTGCGTTTTCCATTAATAATGTTTTTCATACTCTTACTGCCGTCACTTCATGATAGTCACTGACCTCCCCTTACTTTGCTGCTTGCTTAGACTACGCGACCCCACCATCCGGTTAGCTCACTCGTCGTTACGGCTTCAGGAACACGTATTTTATATCGCGAGTGGTCGCTGTCACGCCGATGCTAACTGTTTATTCAGACTTACGTTAGCAAGCAAGCACACGAGACGGGGATGTTTATTCGGAGAATTATTAATAAATTATTTTTTGCGATATCCGTAGAGTTTTCTGATGTCGAGGCCATCAAGCTCGAACGGGACCAGGACCTCTCCATGAGGACCATTGTTGATGGAACGTGGTCAGCTGCTTGCAGTTCATCTTTTACTATATTCTAAGCGTTATCAGGAGAAAAGATTGATAAATTATTTTATTAGCGGAACGGAGGACTGAAGGTCACTGATCGGGAGAATGAAGGAGGGGGAGAGGTGATAGGCACACACTGAATCACGCGCGCCAAGCCACTGATTATTCGGAAATGGGCTAATGTGACAAGCCGATGAGGGTTCTCGAGGACGACTTTTTGTGCCATTTCGAAATAATAATAATAATAATAATAATAATAATAATAATAATAATAATAATAATAATAATAATAATAATAATAATAATAATAATAATAATAATAATAATAATAATAATAATAATAATAATAATAATAATAATAATAATTGTTCATGTTTTACCACTTCGCAACTTGAAAAAAATGACTAAATTCCAAACATCATGTTTGGTCTCACTTCCAATCCTTCTGCACAATACGTCTTTCTACAACTTAAAGAAGAAGTAATTAACCAATTAGACACTTACAGCAAGCAAGCTATCATCTCCTTTGCGCACAAAAGGAGCTTTTGAAAATGTTTGCCATGACAGCATTCTTCATCTCTTCAATGTTTACAGCTGTAGAGAGAAACTGTATCACTATGCTCAAAATTTCCTCACCAAGAGGACTGCAACGGTAGGACTGGGAAATCTTCCCTCAGAAAAATTTACCCTGTCGATAAAAGGGGCACCACAAGGCTCTGTTATGTCACCAATGCTCTTCAACAGCCATGTGCTCGCTGCCTAACCTACCAAAACAAGTAAAAAGCATAAAGCACGTACTTTATGCCGATTACCTCACGATCTGGACCACAGGTGGATGTATCGGAACCCAGCAGCATCAATTGCAAGCAGTGGTGCAAATCACTGAACAAGACCTTGCAACATGCGGTCTCTCGTGCGCACCAGAGAAATCGGAACTCCTGATTTTGCGGAAACGCTACGTGAGGCCGCCCGCCGTAGGAAATTCGGGATCTTGAAGCGACTCTTGGGGGAATCAGTATTCACGAAGTATCTACGCTACACATTCTCGGTTTTTTTTTAATTAAAAATGGTGCTGGTGGCGTGGAGCTGTAGAAAAGCTACAATGAACAGTTCAGCAAGTAACGCATATTATCAAGCCAGTTGCAAGCAAACGCCATGGACTTAGACAGGAGGACTGCATAACTATGATTCAAGCATTACTCACAAGCACCATAACATACGGGGCTTCGTACGTAGACATGAAGAACTGTCAGCGTAACAAGGGGAGCCTTCTCATCCACAAATCCCATACAATTGTCATAAGACTTTCACCCACTACATCTACGACAAAGCTCCTCAGAAGGAGGGACCATAATTCCTCGTAAGAGTTAATGGAAGCCGAAAAAGGGGAGCCAACTGGAAAGATTGGAACTTACAAAAGTGGGACCAGCTCTTTTAAGAAACCTTGGCTATGCAGTCGAAAAAGAAGCCCACCTGCCCCGGTGTAAAATATTTGTGTAAAAATATTTTCATAAAATATTTGTGTATCAAATGCCAAGAAACATGCACCGGAACATGACAAATGAAGACGAGATGCATGGGCACAGTTGCAGTTACTGCGGATTCTAGCGAGTTATAGAATCAATGAGAGCATACGGTACACAGATGCCGCTAAATACCGAGGGGCAAACAGGTATGTAGCCTGCGTGGTGGATGAAAAAGGTAGAAAGCAAGCTGCCGCTTTAACATATGCCAATGGTGCAACCACCGCGGAGGAACTGGGCATTGCGTTAGCAGTCGGTTCAAGTTCTTCGTCGGTAACAGTAGTGACGGATTCACAAGAAGCGTGTCGCAGGTTTTTAAAACAATAAATTGGCAAATCGGCCCTTTGAACTTTCCCGAAGTGTGACTTCGGAGGCGCAAGTACCCGCTGGACACCGGGGCACGATTTTCTCGCGGGGAACCGAGCAGAGCACGCCGCAGCCCGAGAGCACATACACCGGGCTTCTCCACAGTGATACTCCGACCCCGGAAACTCAGAGGAGCCAATACCGAAAAGACACTCAGGCATACTTGTGTACCACAGAGGCAATAACGCCACTATCCACCTGCTAATAAAAAGTCAGTTTCAATCGTCGCAAGGGCGAACCTATTAATGCGATAGCGACCACTTGGAGTGTAACGCTAAGAACGGCAAGCAGACGGAAACGTGCAGCGCGTTGCCCAAGCACAAATGACGCACTAAAACAGCACACACAGGACGAGAGCCAACTAACAACGTGTACATCTTGCCACCTAATGCAGTCTTTGAACAAAAACGAGGCATGGAACGTAATAACAGGTACAGATACGAGTGCGAACTAACAAGTGCCTCAGTTGTTACTTCGCTTTCGTTGAAAAGCGCGCTCGTTTCGCAAACGGGGCCCGTTCAGCGAGCGAAGTGATCTTTGTGCGCACGGCAACTAAACGCAATCGTTCCGGTCATAGTCGAACGCGTGTGATTCTCCGCCACCGAAGGATAAGTGTGCGGATAAGGCTACTTTCATCAGCGGAGCAAAGCACGCGCGAGAGATGAGCGCGCATCGGCACGCCGCGACGAGCTTGACGCCGACCTTTACTTAAAGCGTGGTCATCGCAACATCTCGCTGGTAATGGGGAAACACGCTCTTTTCCCCATGGTAGATATGAATCGCTTGCCGTTTCAATGCCGAGGGATGTGCTCCTTCGTGGCTCAGTGGCTAACGCCGCGCGCACACGAACGAAAGGACGGACGTTCGATTCGGCGCGCCAATGTCATTTTCTAGATAGTTTTTCTTTCTTGCGTTTTTGCAAAATCCAGCCGTGAGTGTCCATATAATTGCCATCGCAAAAAAAAAAAGGCTGGGTATAGAGCAAGCGGTGACTTGGAGGAGGCTACAGGCAGGCACATATCCCCACCATGCACTACTACACGCAATGTACCCTGGCAGCTACAGCAAGAACTGTCAGTACTGCCCAGACTCTACAAACACCTTTTACCACATGATATGGGGCTGCCGAAACAACCCGGGTGTCCCACTCGTGGACAAACACAGCGTACAAGAAAATCCGGAACACCAGTGGGAAGCGTTGCTGACGTCGGCAAACCCTCAGGACAAGCTTCGGCGGGAGGAATGGGTTCGAGCGGCGGCGGCTAGTCATGGATGAATGGCTACCTGTATTGACCAAGTCACGAACCTCTGGGAGAAGAGGACGTGCACCTGGTCTAAAATAAAGTTTAATTTTCTCTCTGGTGCTTAACGTTCCAAAATCACCATATCATTATAAAAGACGCTGCAGTGGAGGGTTCCGGAAATATTGAACACCTGGGGTTCTTTAACGTGAACTTAAATCTAAGCACACGAGCATCAAACATTGTCGCCTACAACGAAAATGCGGCCGCCGAGGCCGGGATTTGATCCCCTGACCTGCGCGTCTGCAACCGAGGACCTTGTTCACCGGACCACAGTGGCGGGTACCGCTTCTGAATCGAGATTTACAAAAATTATGTTGTTCTTTCGATAATTATGTAGGGCAGGACAACGATGAACGCAAGGAGCTCATCAAGTCACAGCAACACACGGGCATATTGAAATCCACGTAACAATTATTCCGCTGAATGTGCACCGATATTTCTCTTTGTGGTCATGTCCAAGAATACATAATCGAATATCTTGAACGATTAGGGTTCGGTGCTCTGTTCAAACACACTACCAAAATTTTCTGCTGTATAGGGAGCGCTTTTTATTTTCCAAGTCCGGTGAGTTCACTTATCCCTTTGACATCTCCACGTGGCTTTATCCTTACGTTATATGGGTCACACATATCAAACGTTTGGTGACCGCTGCAGCCGAAGCATGCAATCATCCGCCTGCAATCTCTTGTGTGGGGACATTTACTGCAGCATCGAAGGCACCGCGTGTATTCAGGGAGAAGCTTTTTTTCTCCTATGGTAGCGGTGTGTGCATATCGCGACTCCATCAAATGCTACTTCGATTTACAGAAATTTCAGCTCGGATTCATTAGAGTCATAGACGCTGGCCAATGAAGCACTGTTCAATTTGGGATCACGCTCTTAGAGTGAGGGTTCTCGTTGTATCTAGGCTGAGCCACCTCATTGCATCTTCTTTGGTCTCTGAAGTCGCTCTCATCGAGGTTGTTCACTTCAATAGAGACGATTTTAAGCAGACGCTCTAGTTCCCTGGGGTGCTTAACGTGGTCGTTGGTGGAAGTTGCAGCTCATACAACTTGACATCTGTCATACACTAAGACGATGTCAGGCCGCAATGATCTCAGAAGAACGCCGCCTAGCATGGATGAGAAAGACGATTTGCTACCACCAAGCGTCTCCAGTCTACGAGTATTAGTGAAAATGTGGTCGCACAAAACAAAAAGACGCTTGCAATAGGGAAAGATCGCACCACGGCTTACTAAAGCCAGGGTCAAGTTGCATCATGTACGCAATCTTCGACCCAGCGTGCACTACCACAAACTACCACAGCGAGTGCACCTCACTACCACAGTGAGTGCACCTAAAAAAAAAAAAAAACCGTCACCGAGCCAACGCGAAATGTATAGAAAATTCAAAATTTCCCAACATGACGCAATCACACGCAAGGGCGTACGAGACGACCGGCGTTTCACACTTTCCCAAGCTTTCCGGGTACTGTGAACGGGTGACTCAGGCTTAAAGATGTCGAACACCGAGCTCTGTAAGCGTGCGAAGGCGAGAATGGTCGATAGCGGCGTGAACGAGATAACCGTAAACATACTGACAACGAAAAAAGAGGGAAACCCCTAACCAAGCTCCATACAGTTTACATGCGCGTCAATGTTTCCGGAATGTAGTAGTCCTTCGAGAGGTGCTGCTAGTGACGCCGAGGACTGTCGCTGTGAACA
This sequence comes from Rhipicephalus microplus, assembly GCF_043290135.1. Taxonomy (NCBI): domain Eukaryota; kingdom Metazoa; phylum Arthropoda; class Arachnida; order Ixodida; family Ixodidae; genus Rhipicephalus; species Rhipicephalus microplus. The sequence continues at coordinate 3,634,360 of NW_027464591.1, forward strand.
AGTGTTGGTGAATATGAAAGGACACTTTGTGTTCATGTTAATTATGTATGTCTGCTTGAACTTTTAGAGTTTGTTGATTATTGTTCTCTAGTTTTGTTAAAAATGCTCTGAAACTTGAAGTAGTCGAGGGTCTGAGTAGATCTCGTCAGGTTGGGATAAATTGTGGGTGAGAACACTGAAGGGCGCTGACCAAGATTAGAAATATTTGCTCACGTTTCGGATTCTACATGGGAGCCTTGTTCACAATGATACACGTCATTAATCTTATTTTCCCCTTGGTCGGTATTCTTCAATGTTTTCAGCCCCTGAAATTTATTGGGATGCAATTGCATAAGGGCTGAATATCTTTTGTTTTCGGATTCTGCCTACTCTGGGCTCTGACTCAGTCTTTGGATGACAAGCGGCATTCGCCAGCATGCGAAAGGACCTGCTTCTAGCTGCCCGCGTACTTTCGTGAACTATTTCGGCGTGCAGTTATGTCAGTCTTTGGAATCCGCCCTGGTTCTACATCAGACTAAGGGTTTGTGAAAATGTGTCTATATCCAACGTACACTCTTTGCCTAGGCACGGCGTTGTGCACGGCGTGTCACGCAAAGAAATAGCAATTACTGGCGACGAGGACCTGGGCAGACATTTCGGGTGTGCTGGTCTTGTTCCACATTGCCAAGGTTACCTTGGTTAGGTTTGAAAAGGAACCAGAATGCAACCAAAAATAGTTAAAGTAGCCATGCCATTTAAGTTTGTTTCCCAGTTTGTAGGCAAATAGAAAAAAAGCTGTATTATGACTACAGTTTTTCTCATTACACATTATATATTATCATTTCGATTATGCAAGAACAAAGAATAAGTGCAGTTTTTTTCTCACGCTTGGTGTTCAATTCACAGGTAATATTCGAAACGTTTATTTATTCATTCATTAATTTATTCATTCATGAAATAAGCATCTATTTCTCCTCCTCCTCCTCCTGCTCCTCGAGGGCCGTGACTATTTCAGATGAGGTTGGATGAAGAAAAGCAAAACAAATCAAAACAAAAAATCCACGCATCTCTACGAACTTAATGATAACGAGGGAGCGAAGTTAGGTCTTAAGATACATAATGTCTACGTTGAAGTCACCGAACGGTATATCGAATTTGTGTTTTTAGGTGTTTTATATTGTTATGCCACAATTAATATTAGTCTATTGTTAAACCTTTTTTTTTTTGCCTCGCATCCACGAATCTCCCCGTTGCGTAAGGCTTGAAAAAGCGAGACTGGATGGTTCTGAACAGTCGTCTGGTTGTTTCTGTTTTTCCTAAGCCCTAGATGAGGTGATACAAGTTGTTTCTAGGTGTACTTCAATGTCGTCTCTATGATTTAGCCGGGTGATGCTAGGTTTTTACTATGCGTTGATTCTCAGCGCAGAGAGGTCTTAGTCAAGCCACAGGGAGTCGCGGGCACGGTATGGTTACCAAACGCCAGAGACAGAAACTCACACTGAGGCCAAGTGTTCGTTCTTTTCGTAAGTTTACGGGCACGACGTAGACGTATACGTAGACGTTAGTGTAGACGTAGGTTCGCTTCGGGGTCTTGCCCTGGCATTTCACGTTCCCTCGCATTTTCTCGTTTGCCTACTAGCTAGAGTCCTCAGCTCGCCGCCGTTGCTTCGTAGCCATTTTTTGGGCTGGCTGCTGCTTTGTTCACTTTTAGCGGACCAATGGGGAAAGAGCAGTACCAGTAAGGAGACTAGTGGGGATTACCACTGGCCACTGCTGCGCGTGCCCTTTTTGGAGGAATCGGAAAAGCACTAAAACGGAAAAGAGAAAAATGTATTCACGTTATTGTTAACTGGTTTGTTTCACTACAATTTTCTTGTGTTTACAATTTGGCGGAGAAATCTTTGTGACCACCTTTGTGAAAACAGTGCAGTATTTAAGAGACTGCTCCAGATGGACATGATCACATTTGACAACACTTTAGTCAACTTTCTTATTTTGTGTGGACATTTCAATTGCGTGATTACTTGTGTATTTACAAATTCTGTGTGATGTTGACAGATTTTCGTATTGAAAAACTGGGTCTCAGTGCTCAAGTGCCGTGCCATTTACCTTTGTATAGCCTCGTGTTTTTGTGCAATATAAGAGGAGTCGCCAGCGTATTGGTACCAACCTCTGCTTATGTAAGTTTACTTTAAAAAGTAGTATTTACCCTATTTCTGTTGCATATACCCATTTATTATTTCTTGGGCAGTTATTCTTTATCTTTGGTGGACCAGTGGGTATTAGTAATATTTACCCGTTTTCTGTGGCACACACCATTTTATGGTGATTATAGTTCCATGGTAGGCCACACACATGAATTATGGCTTGCTTAGACAACTATGGTGTCGAGGGTTACGAAATACAGGAAGCAAATGAGCACAATGAACAAACTTTAACCGACTGGCATTTGCGCATTGGTGCTGCCCAATGAAAACGGTAATTATCACTGTTTGACTGGGAAAAAAGGTTACTCTACTGAAATGCTGCGCGTGATAGAACGGTCCTGAAAATGTATTGGTTTTGTAAAATGGAATACCTACCTTAAGGTGATAATGGAATCTATTAGGCATATAATACAAGAATAAATATGTCGTGAACAACGCTATCTTGGTGCACTTATGAAATAATTTTAAGCAGCAAGAATTTCAATTTGCCGTAGCAGATAGAAGGGCAAGGTGAGATTTCATGGCTTTTATGCCGGCAGTGTGTTTGTAGTTAGAAAAAAAAACAAGCAGAATTAATATGAGCAAATTTCAGGGAAGGGCATTGTGTAACGTACACAATGATGCCGTACTTAAGCAAAAAAATCGAAGTTTTGTCATATTAACATTTTATAATTCAAGTTTAGCCAGAATCCATGGCCAGAATCCGTGGCCAGAATCAGTGGAACACTGCGTTCTAAGTACACAAGAATAAGGCTGACGTTCTTGATAATGTTTCCAGGAATTACATTTCCGTTTATACTAAATGATAGCAACACCATCACCACCATCACCATCAGCCTGACTACACCCTCTGCAAGGCAAAAGCCTCTTCCATTACCCATCAATCAACCCGGTCTTGTGCTTTCTGTTGTCACGTTATATTTATGAGCTTTTCAATCTCATCGGCCCACCTAACATTTTTGTCTCTCCCTCGTACGTTTGCTTTCTCTGGGAGTGTAATCGGTTACCCTTAATGACCAGCGGTTATCCTGTCTACGCGCTACATGCCCGGCCCATGTCTATTTCTTCTTCTTGATTTCAACCATGATGCCCTCAACCCCGGTGTGTTTCCTGACCAACTCTGCTCTCTCATTGTCTCTTAAGGTTGCACCTATCATTTTCCTCTCCATCGCTCACTGCGTCGTTCTCAATTTAAGCTGAACCCTTTTTGTAAGCCTCTGAACCCTCTTTGTAAGGTTTCTGCTCCGTAGGTAAGTACCAGCAAGATGTAGCTGTTATATACCTTCCTATTCAGGGTTAATGGTAGATTACCAATTTTATTCTTCAAGTTATTTCACTCTCAGTCCGGCTCCGTGGTTGCTACCTATCCTAAGTAGACATAATCCTCTACAATCTCCAGCGTCTCTCCACTTATCGCAAAGCGCTATTTTCTGCCGAGTCTATTGCGCTTTAGTTTCGTGCATAATAATTTTCATACCTATTCTTCTGATTTCCGTGTCCAGTTCAGTAAAGAAGAGCTGCAATTCCTCCTCTTAGTTACTCATCAAATCACTGTCATCAGCGGTTAAGGTTAAGGTTAAGGATGTTGTAGATAGCCGGCGGATCTAGCCTTGCATAATTTGCATGCAATTGCCCCGCCCGGTTTCCTCTTTGCTAAATGAAGCTGTGTCCTTCGTTTGTTTTTTCACTAATCACGAGCAGGCTCTTAAAATAAAAATCGTTCATAGCGCGACGTAAGCCTGCATAAGACAGCGGCCTTTGTGCTATTCCACGTGCAGTACTGTGCCGGTACTCTATCTCGCTGAACTACACACCAAACATAATTGTCACTTATCACCAGTCACATGCGAGGTCTGTAGCAATCAAAAATTTCAAGACAAGTCACGACACTTGTTTCCTGAAGATCGAGGAACCACGCAGAAACACAATATCAGTCACGCTGTCGCATGGTGAGCCTAACTGTTGCAGTTCCTCAAATAAACCTTGCCGTTCCTTCTTAGGCACACAACATTTAAGCAAATAGTGTTCTATATCACCGTTTTACTTGCACTTCGGGCACAAGGGCGTCGCGGACAGTCTGATCTTGTGAAGCCATGTTGGTGTACGCGCTGATCCCGTTCGAATGCGATGAAGCAGGCAGGCATCTTCCCTTGATAGCCCTTGTGTCACACATGGCTGGTGAGGAGTCAGCCCTAACGAGTGAAAATGCTTGTTCACAGCTTCTCGTAAGATACGCTGATTGTCTTTGGGAGCCTCCTTCGTTGGTGTAAGCTCCAGAGCAATCCGGGCAAGTCTGTCAGCCGCCTCATTACCCGCTATACCCACATGTGATGGAATCCATTGAAACGTAATGTTTATACCTATGCCATGCAGGTATTTAAGGATTCACAGTGATCTTTGAGTGCATCGATCCAAAAACAATCCATGTTTTAGCCGCTGCAAAGCGGGCTTACTGTCCGAGAACAGCACGACTTGTTGATGCCTACAAAACTTCAGTTTTTTCAGGGCTGCCTGAATTGCCACGATTTCACATGCTGTCGATGAAACAACGCACTCGAGTCTCACTGCTCAGGAAACCTTTAGAGATGGAATGACAAACGCTGCAGCGCTTGCTCCGCGCACTATGTCGACTGATCCATCGGTGAAAACTTTCAAATGATCGGCGTACTTTTCTTCAATATATTCAAGTACCAAAGAAGGTATTTCTGCTGTGGGTGTGGAACGCTTGTTTTGCATCCGTGGAATCGTCACCTGGCAGTCGACATCCTCATGTGACCAAGGCGGGTCTTGTCGAAGTTGTCTTTGTTTGGGGAAATCGATGATAAGATGGCGAAAGGTGTTGAGGGCCACGAAAGCTCGGGATTCCGTGCGTCGCCGAAGGCGACTGAGTAGTGCTCGTCATGGGCTCGATTCGCATAGTCAGCAAAGCTGTGTCAGCAGTCGTTGAGAGGCGAGAAGACGTAACGGCGGAAGACGAGCTTCATCAAGCACCTTTATGCTCGCGGCAAACTTTGGCACTCCCAAAGCAACTCTGAGGCCTTTACGAGGAAGTTTTTCCAGCCGTTCGTACTGTGACTCACTCGGAGAGATCAGAGGCAATTGGAAAAGCACACGGTTGACAATTACTGCCTCGTGTAACTTTATCATTGATGTTGGGTGACTCCCCCCGCTTGTTCTTGCCATTCTTCGAAGAAAGTTTACACGGGGCGTCAGCGCTGACATCGTCTTGTCTACTGCTCGTCGCCAATTCATCCTGCTGTCTAGTGTGACTCCAAGGAACCTCATGGACTTAACTTGCTTAATTGATGCACCTGGAAGTAATATTTTCATCCTTGTTTCTCGTTTTCGCATACCTGGGAATAGCATGAATTGAGACTTTTCAGCTGATATTGTTAGTCCAATAGATTCAAGATAGGTATGTGCGGAGTGTATAACTCTTTGGCCAATCATTTCCAATCGCTTACGCTGATATCCAGAAAGCCAGATGCATATGTTGACGGCATAAATCGATATTTGTACTGTCTTGCTCACAGTCTTGAGAGCATTAGGTAAACTAGCCATGGCCACATTGAACAACATCGAAGACAGGACACTGCCCTGTGGCACTCCTCTGGTGATTTTCCTTGAGCTACTGAGCACTGTCCCTAACTTCACCTGAATCGAGCGATCACTAAGAAACGCCGTTATTCCATCAATGCAAGACCACAAATTATCGCACCTTTGTACACGTAGTCGTATGCTTTTGAAACGTCCTGGAATATTGCCAGAGTTGAAAAGCCGTATGCTCTTTGGTGTTCTATGTGACTCACCAAGTCCAAGATGTTGTCCTGTGCACTCAATCGTTGCCGAAACCCAGCCATACATGCTGGAAGGGTCTTGTGATTCTCCATCCACCATGTCAGCCGAACACAGGCCAGCTTCGCCATCAGCTTCGCTACGCACGAAGTTAGTGATACTGGTCTGTATGAGGCCAGTTCTGTTCTGTCTTTACCTGGCTTCAGTACTGGCACGACCCAGGCTATTTTCCAGGCTTGAGCAATGTTTTCCGACTCCTAAACATAGTTGAAATGCATCAGAAGCCTGATCTTTACTTCTGCAGGCAGATTTGAGATCATTTGGTTTGTAATTCCGTCAAGTCCAGGAGCACAGTGTCGACGGAGACAACTTATGGCTGACGTAAGTTCCCGCAGAGTGAAAGGTGCATTGATGGCAGATGTAGAATGAGGCGAAAGTGGGTAAGGTGGTTCATTTTCTCTTCCAATCACATACACGTCAGCAAACTGTTCGGCTAGAGACGACATTGATGTATTCTTGAATAACGCGAGGGCAATAAATGATCTCAAAGGCTCGGGTGTGCTTCCGACCATATTTACTACTCGCCATATCCTTGACAGTGGAGTAAATACACTTCAACTCTCACAAAACTTTGCCCATTGCTTGCTTCGAAGTTTGTTGCTGTATCGCCGTATTGCTGCATTATGTCTGTTGAGCTGAGTTTTGCTAGCAGGTTCACCACCTCTTCGCATAAGCCTTTCCTCTGCCCTTCTTCTGGCCGCACACAAATTACGGAGCTTTAAGTCCGGGGGTGGAAAATGTGCAGGTAGCTTAAGTACAGTGGTTGCAGCCGCTTTGCTCGCCAGCATATTATGAAACATATCTCCTGATTGGCAATCCAGATGCTCTTGGTAGCGGTCCCAATCAGTTACTGTGCAGGATTTATCTACCGTCAAATGGTAGCCAGCAACATTGATCAATATAGGGAAATGATCACTGCCCATTCTGTCCGGAGCTGTGCAACACGTCAGTTGAACGTCACTTGAATGCAACGTCAAGTCAATAATTCTTGTACAAGCTGGGGGCCTAAAAAATCTTACATTGCCCTCATTCGCAATGCATAAGTCTAGCTTATGAATAGCCGTTCCCAGACAACGTCCACGCTCATCCGAACTCTTCTCCCCCCATGAAGTGTGATGCGCATTGAAATCACCACAAATGATGCGCGGAGCTGGGCAACGATGACACAGGTCTTCCAAAAACTTTTAGATGGAAATTTTCTTGTGAAGAGACGCATACACCGATGCCATGCTGACTTTGCGGTTTCATATCTGTGCCCTGATTGCACAAACTTCTATAACATCTGTGCACAAGTCCGCCACATTGAGTGCTACGTGTGGTATCTCTCTCCGTATATACATAGCAGCGCTTCCGTTTGGGAAAGTCATTATGGTGGGGTTCTTGTGAGTGACGTATCCAGTGAGTGATCTTTGTCTCGGTAATCCGGCCTCCGACAGAGCCAATATCGGAATTTGATATTCTCTCAAAAGAAGGTGTAGTTCATTCATGCGAGAAACAATACCGGGACAATTCCACTGCATTATGAAAGGCACTTTTCGGCGATTTACCGCACACTGAGGCTTGTCCTTCGACATCCTACTGCTGGTTGTGCCGGAAACAACCTAGCAGCACTGATTCTAGAACCAGCACGGCCTGCAGCATGGTCTTCGCAGTACCTGGTGGCATTGTCGCTAGGTGAGAACGTAGAGCGGCAAACAGAACACGAACAATCTCCGCAGTGCCGTGTATATTTTCCTCGTGTCCCTTTGTCTTCTGCTCAAATTCTTGTCTCAGTACTCTGGCATAGGTAGCTTGTGTAGGGATGTTCTGAGTAGACTCAGTTGGCATGGCTCCTTGTTTTGCTTGACTCGCGTTGCCCGGTGTTTTCAGGGAGCATTCTTCTGATTGCACCTCACGTACATTCTTTGTACTAGTTGATATTTGTTCTTTCACCAATGGAGGAAAATCCTCAGGTGATTGAGCAACTGACCGGGCAGTAGTTTGTTTAGTCGGTTTAGGCCCCGTAAGAAAGGATTTTCGTCTATGCAGCGCAATCACTCGGAATGGGCACCCACTATAACTGGCGGGATGGTCACTATTGCAGTTTGCGCATTTGAAGTCCGCCTTGCAAGTTTTGAAGTCATGCGGACCCCCACAGCGTTTGCATCGCAGCTCTCCTTTGCAGAATTTCGCCACGTGACCAAAACGTTGGCATTTAAAGCACGTCGGTGGTGGCTTCGTGTATTCAGCGGTTTCATGTCGAGTGAAGCCAAGGTTAATAGTCAGAGGTCGCTCGGTGTTTGGAGTAAACGCGAGTACCACCGCGTCCGTGGGTCTAGCTTTCCACTCATTCGTAGAAGAAACTTCTCTTCTAACAACCCTCCTGACGTGAATCACGCCTTGTGGTTTCGTGCATCTAAGAAGATCCGCCTCTGTGTACCACTTTGGAACACCTCTGATCAAGCAGTGGTTTCGCAGGTAGGCATTAGGAATACGAGCACTAACTTGTACACCACACAGCTTGCCACACCTGAAAAGCGCGTTTACTTGATCTTCAGTGGCCACGTCAAATAGTAGCGAACCTTGAGCAGTGAAATAACTCCGAACTGGCTCAGCGTCAATGACGGATGTCACTGCAGAGTGTAGAGCAATAGGGTTCACCTGTCTTAAGTCTTTTTCGCTCTTTACAGGTGTTATAATCACCGGAATACCCACAGTTCTGTTTTTGTGGTGGCTTACCATTTTGAAGTTGTCGTCCTCCATGTCCGACCAAACGTCTACTTTCTCGTCGATTCCCACTATTGTGGATGCGCCGTCATCGGTTGTAGGTTCATTGGTGTCGCCATAGTTACGTTTGCCCGCTCGCTGGTCTTGTCGTTTCGATGGCATGTGGGATGGATCAGGTGTCTGTCCTGGTCGCTTGCATGGCTGGGCCATGGCCGAAGTGCCGGAAACGGACCCTTCTTCCGGTCGCGTCTTCTCGGAATGGGCCCGGGAACGGTAAAATCTTCTTGATGCCGCAGACGTCTTCGCGAGAACGACAGACGATAACACAAAACAAGAAAAAATAGAAAATCGAAGGTAGGGCTAGCTGCACTCTCAACTTCGTCGTCTTCTTCTCCTGAGCCCTGTCATCAGCAAATCGCAGGTTACTAAGATACTCTTCATCAACTCTTATCACTAACTTTTCCCCACTTAGAGCCCTGAAAGCCTCATGTAAACACGCGGTGAGATAGCATTGAGGAGATCGTGTCACCCTGCGTTACACAATTTTTTATTGGGATTCTGGCGCTTTCTTTATGAAGAAATATGGTGGTCGTGAATCCGCGGTAGATTTCTTCCAGTGTGTTTGTGTAAGGTTCGTCGATGCCCTGATTCCGTAGTGCCTGCATCGGTGCTGATGTCTCGACTGAATCAAATGCCTTCTCGTAATCTATGAAAGCTATGTATAAGGGTTGGTTGTATTCCGCGCATTTCTCTATTGCTTGATTATTAATATCAATATGGTGTATTGTGGAGTAACCTGTATGAAAATCTGCTTGGTCCTTTGGTTTACCAAACTGTAATGTCGTCCTAAGTATATGGCTTATTATTTTATAAATAGTTTGTAGAGAATGGAGTATGCTGACCAACCGGTACTTTTTCAAGTCCTTGTCGTGTTCTTTCTTATGGGTAAAGATGTTGTTGGCGTTCTTCACATATTATGGTACCCTTCCCGTGAAGAGACACTTCGTATATAAGCTGAACAGTTTTTCTAACACAGTTTCTCTGTCATTTTTCAGCAGGTCTGTTTTTACCTTATCCTCACCAGTGGTTTTGCCTCTTGCATTCCTTCTTCGGTTTTCATTACTTCCCCTGTATTTACTGGGGGAGGTTGAATTCATCTGGGCTAATATTGCTTCTTACAATATCATCCTGGTTGTTTCGGCTTCTGCACAGCTCTCTGTATAACTCCTCCGCCACCTCAACTATCCTATTCATATTGGCTGTGACATCGCTTTCCTTGTGGTTTAATGCATACATCCGATTTTGGACTATGCACATGTTTGCCTTCACAGCTTTTAGACTTCTGCCGTTTTTTACAGCCTGTGCAATTTTATTCCTGTTATACCTTCTGATGTCAGCAACGTAACGCCTATTGTTTAACTTCGAAAGCTTCACCAGCTCTATTTTGTCGGTTGCATTTGAGGCTTTCGTGGTTTGTCGTCTCCCAATGAGATTTTTCGTTTGCTGAGATAATTTACCAGTGTCCTTTCTGGTGACTGTAGCTCCGACTTCTATTGCACACATTTTGATAATAATGTAGTAAGATTATCATTCATTGTGTCAACGCTAACGTCGGTTACCTCGTTTAGAGCCTCGAGTCTATTCTGGAGTGAAACTCTGAATTCCTGTGCTTTCACTTTACCGCTAGCTCATTTAGCTTCTTGCGTACCAGTTTATGCCTTTGCCTTTTTCAAATCTAGGCGATTACGAGATGTTACCATTCTGTGGTCACTGCATCAGATCTTGTCATCTTCTTATACATTCTATACGATTAGTGGGTGTGCACACAGAATGAGGTCCATTTCATTTTAGTTTCGTTATTAGGACTCTGCCACATCCACTTACGGTTAGCCCATTTTCTGTAGAAGGTATTCGACAATACCTTCTCAAGAAGGTGTTGAATACTTTGAATAGTAAGTGGTATGCTAACACATAAGTGTACAAAACAAGTGAATGATTATAGTGGGACGCTCTTCAGGCGGTAAATAGGTGAACTGTTAGTGTTTCAAGAGACATGCATATCGTTGAAATTTCTGACATGTTCTTTTTAAACCACACTTTGCCCCTTGTGGACGTGGCAACTACGTCGGATTTGTTGGTATAGGTTTGGTGCCCGTGCATATAGTTTATACAGAATAGCTAGAACTCTGGCTAGGTGCAGAATAATTACGGAACATTCCTTCTAACAAGTCAGGAGGAAGCTTAAATGTTGAAGCACGGTTTTCTTTAATCTACAAGCTGAAACTAATTAGCAGTGTTACCATAATAGATGACCAGTGCAACGCGTTGGTCTGCATGCGTGCAGCTTCACCACTCCAGCTTTGAAGGCGCGCTTCGCGTTGCGTTGAGGGGCCTCAATGCTCCCAGCCTACTGGTAGTGGTTGACATGACAGAAAAGCTTGAAAACAATGGGTAGTCTTTAGGCTTGCGTATTACGTTCTCTTCAAATGTAGAGAAAATTGGCTACTAAATGGCTACTAAATTGGTCATTAAAAAGTATCCATGGCTCCAACCTGAAATTTAATTTATTTTGCTAGACGGGTCTCAAAGCAACCAGTTTGGCGCAAAGTAGCCACGAATGCCAGCCCAGCAGATTGCGCTGAATTGGTAGCGCAACCCCATTAGCAGAGGTTCGATAAAGAACTGCGCTTGTCCGTATGTGTTGTTCCTTCTATCACTATTAAAGTTGTGCTACCCGCTCTTCTTGTCGGTAATGATTGTTGATGTGTGAAGCTCTTTGCCATAGCGTCAGTTTACTGCAGCCTCAGAATTAGTGCTACAGATAAACCAGACACAGCAGCATTAGTGAAAATATTCCTACTTTATTCACCTCGTACATTCAAGAAACTTGAATGCGCGTCGATAAATTGATTGGTATATGAAATGGGCGAACTGAGCAATGAATATCAGTTTAAAGGGAGGTTACTGTTCACGGTCATTCTGTTTTATGTCACAACAAAAAGCGTACCATCTGAAGTGACCAACTTCGTAGCAGTTTCTCTGAAAAGTGAGTAGGTATTTTTAAAGCAGGATTTTTTTTATCTGCGTTAGGTCTCCTTCCTATGGCGGGATGAATGCCAACACTAGTTGGTGGAGGTGATGACGATTGTGCTGCCAGCGAAAGTCGATAATCTAAACCACATGCAGTTTTTGCGGGCTTCATTAAGTTTTGTTTAAGAATAAAACAATGCTTTAGTGGATGTTCAAAGCTGGCAGACATTTTTTGTTATTATGAGTGGTAGCGGACGCAATGCTCGCGTTTCTTCTCCGTTTGCAAGCAGACGTGCGGTATAACCCTCTGCGGCCGCGCCACCGAGCGCCTCTTTGAACGCGTGAAAGAAAAAGCAAAAAAATGCTCTCTGATGCAACCGAAAACTTCCTCAAGTGCATAAAACGCAATTTCGAGTCAAAGACGTTCTTTTCAAAGCAAAATGACTCTAGCTGTGGGGATTTTTTGTGAGTGTGAGTGATTTTGAATGACAAGAAGATTTTAAATGACAAGAAAAGTGAGCCCCGTAACTTTATCTCAGGGGGAGGACACCTCAACAGAAGCTCGCGAGGGGTGGGGGTAAAGGAGGGATTAAAGGAATAGGATCAAAAGGTAAAGAGACGGAAAGGAAGGAGAGAGCGAGGTGCAGGAACAATGAACCACAGAAAACGATGGAAGTAAGGAGGAGATAGGAAAGATGGACACGGTCGCAGGAGTCCGAGGACGGGGCACCACTCGGCGAGAGCACTTGTCGGCATCAGGAGATGGCGTAGGACGAGCCCTGTCGGCCAGAACTGCGCTGTCGTTGGAGATCGCGGGGGCACAACTGGTCAGCACGAAATCCAGAGAGCGAGTCGAGGATTTCTCGTCCTTCCAGTAGATCGTTTCACATAGCTGTTCAGTGACGCTAGGGGTCATTCTTTGTCAACTTTCACAAATTTAAATTCTTGTCAAATTCTTGTCATTCTTTGTCAAATATGAAATTATAATTTCTTCTGTACGGGAAAAAAACATACTCGTTGCCGTCAATGTGATGAATGATCTTCTCATTTTCGCCACAATCAGAAAATTCTTTTCCAGTCGTAGACAGTCCCTTTAAGAAAACTACTGTGACAAAAGATGGTGGGCTATGCGTGTTCGTTTTGTGTTCACTAACATGCTCCATTTCACAGGAGGCGGCGACGTGAGGCAAGCCGTGCCTTGGTGCTGCTGGTGTGCTTGGTGTTAGCGCAGAAGGCGCATGCTCTGCCCATCATGGACCAACTGGTGCAGAACGTCTTAGAGCCCGATCGCCTGAACCGCTGGTTCACCCTCTGGGAGAAGGTGATTCACCTGGCCAGATTTCACGTCCACAATATACCTAGGTACGTGAATTCAACTGCACTCAGATGAAAAAAAAAAAACGTTTGGTGTAAAGGAAAATTCTGAGCCTTTCCACCATGTAGAAAAGGAAGGTCAGTGAAGTTGTTTGTTTTGTTAAGTTACATATATAATTGCAGCGAATGCGGTATATAGCTAAAAGAAACGAAAAGAAGTTTGGCCTAATCAGTGTCACGAGTGGTCTTCATTGGTTGTTCTAGAAGTTACGTCGTTCCCAGCGTCGTACCCAAGCACGCGTGTCATTGGCTGCCTTGTGAGTGACGTCGTCCATCTCGTCACAGCCATGTCGCCGAGCATGTACGCGTCAGTTTCTACTGACACCTTCCTCAAGGGTAAGCCACGAACAACTTCAGAAGAGCGCCGACAGTGGAAACGTGAGAGAGCTCGCATTCGCCGGGCGATGGTGCCGTCCGGGCACAAAATCAGGCCCTGGAGACCAAGTGCCGGCTGCAACTGTGCCTGCCGTAACGATGATTCAAGCAGCTTTCAAAGCCTTGTTAAATCATGAACAGTAATGGAAGCGCTGGTGGCGAGTGGATCTCTCAAAAGCACGCCACCGAGGTATCTCGCGATGTCAAACGTTTGCAATAACGCCGCGTCAAACAAGCGGTGTTGCGGCGACAACAACGTCATCGTGATGATTGTGGGAGTGCGTTCGCCGGGGCGAACGCCCGAATTTGGCACGAGTATCTCTAGCGGCGCTTTGGCTTTGGCTGCGACGTACGCAAGCGCCCGTGGATCGAGAATAGCCACTGTGAATAATTAATTGCGAAACGCATTTAATCGCTCAATACGCTCCATGACCGTTAGTGCTTCTTATTGGGGTTAGCCAGACGTGTTGCTTGAGTTTACCACAGTGTTTATTTCACATGTCGCACATTGTGCCTCACAAACATGTAACCAATAATTGTGAAAGGCTTCAGGGCAGCGTCGGGTTGAACACACGGCTAAATACCGGGACCACGAGTTTAAGCTTCAGCTGGTTAATTATTTATAGGGAGTGCTTAAGCGGTGATTATTTTTTCTTGTTACCCACACCGACGCCTACCAATGTTGAAATCAGCATCTTCCACTGGGAGACGTAGAAGTGTCACATATTTCTCGTCCGCATGGCGGCCCTCACGGCTCAGGGATGTCCGCACGGCCGATGGAGTACGCGTAGCTTCGGGTGAAGACGACGCAAGTTTTGTGTACCAAACTGTGCGTATACGTGGATTCAGTTTGTACGAGCCTGGAGACGAAACGTCACGTAACGTCATATTTCCCGCTGGCGGTTATACAGATAATTTTGTAAGTTCCTGTGGACTCTCGCATGAGTGACCACAACGGAGTACACTTCCCTTCGCGAGTACGGTACTTTCAGGTCAACGGAAGCTTTATGCGCAGCGGCTCACGCTGCAGCATCCGATAGCTTGCTACCTGCCAAGTCAGTGTCTGAGTGTGCAAGATAGTGAAGTGACCACTACGTTGCGTTAGATTGAATGCTTGTATGGTTTCGGAAGACCATACGTAATATCGTCCTCTTTTAAGAATGGGTCATAGGCTTGTAATGTGACTTTCGTATCGGAGAGTATTGTCAATTTACGCGGTGTTTGGTTGGATGCAATTTTTATAGTAGCCCATATTGCAATGTGTTCTACAATTGATGAACATGACTTGGGGTCTAATCTGTTCTTCCAGAATGTATCCATACGAGGGACCACAAAGGTGGAAGTCAAAGTGCATAGAGTCACAGATGCGTATGTGTGTACTTGCAGAGCGCCCTCGCATAGTTGAATCAAATGTGCATACAAAACGCAAAGAAGTGTATACCAGGCTTAGTTGACGTGAGCTCTTTGAAGGAGAGCTGGGGATTTTTGGCGCCTGCTTGTTTGATTGGTTGTTCTTCGCTTGCCCTTCGTGCGGTGCATTGCGACGATTGCGGAAACTTGCAGCAAGACATTAAAAAGAGGCATTTTCGGCATGGAAGGCTTCACGAAGCGATTACGTAACGTGCAGGGGTGGTTAGGTGTTGTAACATTACTCAAGATATTAGTCATGTGCACGTGAGTGCATGATTGTGGCTGCAGCGGCGCACACTGCCAAAATGATCGCCAGGCAGCCACCTTCTATTTAGAAAGGGCAGAGTCTGGCTGTTCCTTGAAATTCAGGTTTTCTCCGGCGTATAATTCAGCTGTTCAGTGCGTGAACGTAACTTTGACGTTGTGAGTACTCGTGGTTTTGTGGTGTCGTGTTACATACAAGTGCTTTTAACGCTGACCTGACGCTGACCAGAGTTGCTGCGCTGATGTTAAACTACATTCAATGACGGCGACTGGAGCTGTCGTCTGAGAAAGGTTCACGGGTAGCGTTTATGCGCAAAGTAATGACACCATGTATCATCGTAATGAATGACCACACTATAAATGATCGCACGTTTTCCGGGAGTAATAATTGGCAATAATAGATCGCGGCTTGTCCTGGAGGCCTCACATCGCCTACATAAAAAAGAAACTCACCATGATAATCAACGTCCTAAGGTCTCTTGCATAGAAAAAAAATCACAGCATATCCACGGAGTGAATGATGATGAGGGGGGCGAAGCTTCGGGTGGTTTTATCGGTAAACAATGAACCGTCTGTCCACCCGTCTGTACGTCTGTCTATCCGTCTGTCCGTCTGTCCGTCCATTTATCCGTTCATCTAGTGAACACTCCAAGTACCACCATTTAGTTTTATAACATCTCGGACCTTTCATTATATACAAGTGCCGCCATCTAGTGAACACTGCAAGAACTACACTAGAAGTGGCAACCTACAACTACACACGTCGAGGATGTACAGACCCACGCCTTAAGGAGCTTCGCCCCTAAAATGTAGGGTGCATATGTGCAAGTGGGGCTTCACTTTTACACTGTACCTTTCCTCGGCTTCATGCGCTATAGCTTTCCTGGGTTTCACATGATCTGAATAACAAACGTGCTCGTCCTCCAGGGTATTCAAGGTTATGTTTGAGAATATGTCTTGGCCTTCAGATATGTGCGTCTTCGGCAGTGACTGTCGTAATCACGCGTGAACAGCCAATCACAACATACATTCTGACGATGCTTTACGAATCGCACCACCTCGCCTCATTTCCTATACTTCTATACCACACTCTGCGTTTGGTGACATTAGTGCTTGGCGGTACCGCACAGCACTTCCCTCAAACGCAGCTCTGAAGCTCTGGAGCTCTGGAGTTTATATTGAAAGAACCTTCGGGAATTTGGTCGATCTTCTTGGACTCGAAGGCATCTCTTCAATGTCTTATATCACCCTTTCGCCATGGACCTAATGAACAGTTAGTAGGTGAAATAAGGCTTCTTCATCACCAAGCAGCCGAAAAACAGCACAGCATAGTGTGTCAGTGGATACCAGGTCATTGCGGTATATATGGCAATGACCGCGCAGATGAGGCCGCTAGATCTGCACACGATGGTACCCAATACACAGCCATCCCGTTCTCAAGAACCGACGCAGCTACAAGACTTCGTTCGCTTGCACGTGACCTCACACTGGTACAGTGGAACTCAACAGACTTCACAAACGCGCGCCTGCATAACTTGGATCCCGATCTGCAGCTTCGTCTTCCCCCAAGGATATCTCGAGCTGAAGAGACTCTTCTATGCCGCCTGTGACTTGGAGTGGCCTTCACGAACGCATACTCTTATCTCATTGGGATCGCCAGCTCTCCTACATGCACTTACTGCAGTTGCGAAGAAACCATCGCGCACCTTCTGTGTGAGTACACCCAATTCAACGCGCAAAGACAAGAACTCACTGCAGCTCTGGATGGACTAGATGATCGGCCTTTGTCGGAACAAAGGATTCTGGGTCATTGGCCGAGCCCATCCTCAGCCCAGAAGGCTTTGAAGGCTTTGCTGCGCTTTTTGCGGACAACTGGCCTCAAAGACAGACTTTAGTGTCTTATACTCCTTGATGTTGCCTTTCCTCTGTCGCATTTTTTTTTGTAATTTCTCCCTCTCTTAGCAACATTTCTTTTTAACATCTTTCATTCCCCTCACCCCTTTCTCCAGCACAGGGTAGCCAGCCGGTCTAAGAACTGCCTAACCTCCCTGTCTTTCCGCTTAAACTTTCTTCCTTCTTCCTCCACATCCAATCGAAGCCCTAATATCTATTCCCGGAATCTAAAAGAAACAAACGTGATCACATTTGACCCTACAAGAAGCCACAATACTGTTCTTGCATGAAGCAACACAGCGGAAACATTCACATTGACAAGTATCGTTCAGTAGCTTCTGTTAACTCTGTAAGAACACTGGGAATTTTCTCGGAGTCTCCGTAAAAGTCAACATATAGCATATCACATCCCTGACGGCTGCCGAACTTTCCGCCCTTCATGCTGCTCTAGAGTTCGTATACTTGAAGAAGCACATATACATGATTAGTCTTTGACCATAATGTCTTGAGCCAAATGAAGAATTATTCGCTGAGATAATACTCCGCAATCACACCGCTATACAGAGAAATCGCAATGTAGAGTATCAGTGGATACCATAGCCGAATCTGAAGATATGACCATGCAGATGAAGCCACCCCATCTGCTCAGGATGTTTTTCGGTGCGTAGTTATACTGTTATCCACAACGAACATTTATTCTTGAAGCACATTTTTTTCTTGGAGCGTCTATGCATGTATTTGTGTTTTATTTTGTTGCTGTCACTTTATTCATTCGCACTCGATACTTTGTTCTTATGTGCACGTAACTGCATCGAGAATTGTTATACATGTATTCGCATGCATGTGTACGCGTATGTTCAGATGTGGAACCGTGTTTTATTTGTTATTAAGTCACTTTCTGTTTTAGGTCATGCGAATTGTGTGACCCGGTTACGCCTACCAGTTGTTCAACACATTTCGTTTTACCAGATCATGCATTGTTCATCTTCCCACCCAACCGAAGTTCCATCTAGAGATTTCAGTATTTATAAATAAATAAAAATAAAAGGTCACAGTTACATGGCTATGTTCGCTCGCACATGAGCTGACACTTGCAAAGTGCGATTCGACAAAATTCACTAACGCTCGTCTTCACAGTATGTACCCGAACCTGCAGCTCATCCTTCCGTCAGGAGCAACTAAAGCTATTGAAGAGCTTCTGGGCCACCTGTGGTTTGGGGGTGGCCTTACTGACTTCGAATCGGAACGGTTAGCAGCCCGATGTGTCATAACCCTGGCTGCGAGGAGACAATCATCCTCCTCTGTAAGGGACCATACTTAATCATAATTAATGTACACTGGTGCATGTGTTTGTCTATGCACGCACGCACGCACACACGCACCGACACACACACACACACACACACACACACACACACACACACACACACACACACACACACACACACACACACACACACACACACACACACAGTATATACGAAAGTATAAAGGCGAGAGTTTCACCACTCCCCGAACCACCGGCTACACCAACGTTAATACCTTCTAGCACCTTCCATGATACCTGTTCATGCTCATGTTTTCTTTTCACCCAGGATCCTAATGATGCCTTTCTCCAACATCCACACAATACACGGTCGGGCCAAAGATATTCGCCGTGGACTCAGTGACCTGCCCCTCAGAAGCCTGTTAGGTCGTGTCCAGGCTTTCACGGGCTTCGCTAGTGACACAGTGGACACGGTCACAGGTCGGAATGACTACGCGACCGAGTCACCGGCATCCACCGAGAAAGCCGCGCAGGACCTGACGCATCAACCAACGATCGTACGTGCTAAGCAGTAGTTCAACGACAGGTGAGTCCTGCCTGGATAGGGGATCGTAAAACACGCTTTCATTATTCAGAGCCAAATATGGCGCCACAAAGCGTTTCAAGTGTGTTAGATGTCTTCCATTATTGTTTGTACGCCAGCGGCTGTTTCCGGCTATGTCTGGTATTCATTAAATTAATGACACTTTGAAGGGGACCAGGCTATAACCGGCCCCACGTGGTCGATCATCTTGCTATTCTTATAAACTTTTCTTATTTTCTAGACAAAAAATTATGGCTTCATGTGTGAATCAAGCAAGTATCGGGTACTTTTTAATAAATTTACAGCTTTTCGATACTTTTGGTCAGTGTTTAAGCCGGCTGCGTTCTCTGGTAAGGGGATCGCTGTCGTCCTAAATTGTGAATATGCTAACGTACTGCCCCGGGATATCACCAGGTTTTCTGAGTACGAGGAAAGATAAAATAATTAAATGCTTCAATGTTTCAATGTTACAGCGCAGCTCTCAGTTAAGCTGAATAGTGTGAACCATTTATACAAGACAGCTGTATGATTACCAGGTAGTAGTCCACACTATCATGGTGGCAATCTGTGCGGCCTTGCTTGGTTACATGGCTAACCGCAGTCAGTGCGACTGCTGTTTGCATGAGAAGGCTGCACTCCTGACTGGGCCTCAGAAATAGAAGGCTGCACATGGAAGCTCTACACCCACAGTCTGTCTGCCTGCTCAGAGTTTTCTGTTTTCTTCTGTTCTAACTCCATTGCTATGTATACATGGACGTTTATATCACCTCAGCTGCTCGATTTCTGCAAGTTGTGCAACGCAAAAAATTACACAAAAATAAAAATAAATGAGTAAAGACAAAATTTAAGACAGTTCCACGGCTATGAAATGAGGGTAAATAGTGGTAAGCGAGCGCCACCACCTGGCCAGAGTTCTTCAATGCTTTGGTCTGGTGAACATCTTATTTCTTCTTTTCTGTTTCAACGCGACATGTCGCCTTAGAAAACAGCAACAACAAAGTGCACGCGCGTGAACCGAGTATCAAAGCAGGCCAAGTGCTCACTTCCTACAACGAATAAAGTACTCAGACACCTGAGGGGAGGCAAGGTCTTCAGCACCCCATGTTTGGCACAGGTGTACCAGAAACTTCATGTGACGCCAGAGACAACGGAGGTATGGTCCCTAAACACGCTAAAAGAGCTTTACAAGGTAGGGAGATTGCCTTTCAGAATCTCTGCAGCTCCAGCCATGTTTCAACGCTTTATGAAGACTATGCTGTCTGGCTTCGCAGGCGTTGGCGCATACGTAGATGACGTGATAATCAGTGGGAAAGACGCCACGGAACACGCTGTGAAACTGGAAAAGTCTCTGAAGAGGTTACGAAACTGAGACTTTCACCTCGGCAAAAACAAGTGCTACTTTGCGCTTCGAGAAGTTTTTTTTTTCTGGGACATCGAATCGACGAGACAGGCGTCCAAACTAACGAAGAGAACGTTCGAGCCAGAACAGAAGCTTCAGCACCAAACTGCAAATTGCAAAGTGCGTGCTTCAACCCTTTCTCGGGGTGCTGGCTTTCCACGAGTGATTCTTGAACAAGGCAACAGTTACCAGCTGCCTCTTCCAGCTCCTTCAGAAGGACTCCACGTAGAGATGGGAGACCAAGCATAAAAAAGCATTTGACAAGCTTAATACGTTGCTTCTCAGTCAGACCGTACTGGCACACTACGATGGACAGAACAAGCTTCTTGTCTCATGTGATGCTTCACCACACAGCATAAGAGCTGTTCTGTCTCAACCTTATGACCACAATAGAAAGGCGCCAATCTCTATTGCATCTCAGATTCTAGGGCCAGAAGAACGCAGTTGTGTTCAGTTGGATATAGAAGGCCTTGCTGTGATGTTTCCAGCCCACAAGGTGCACAAGAATATTTTGGGAAGAAATGTGACTTTCGTCGCAGGACATCAACCACTGCTGAGCATACTGGTCCACAAAAACCAATTGCTCAAGTTCTTTCTCCACTGATGACCAGCTGGTGCATCAAGTTATTGACGTATGACTAGTTCACTGCATCATCGTCAACAGGGATTGCGGGAACCATGGATACACAGATGCGTTGAGTCCATTATCATTACAAGAACGTCTCAATGAACACTGGCTTCTAGGCGACGTACGAATGTTAGAAACTTTGTCGAAATCTCCGTTGACTGCTACCAAGAGAACACGACTCACACAACAAGACAGCATCGTGCAGAGGTTCTACAAGGCAGTGCAGGATGGCACAGTGGAGAAACTCACTCGAAAGGAGTTTTCTCCTTACTGACGATGAGTGACCACACTAGCATTTCATGGCAAGTTCATCACACTTGAATCACGAATGATCATACCAAGCTTAGCACGATCCCCTGTTCTGGCACTTTTGCACGCTGGTCACCAACGCATAATAGCTATGAAGAAGTGCGCAAGGAGCTACGTATGGTTGCCCGGAATTGACAATTAGGGTAATTAGGCAAACGGTGCGACAGTGTCGTGAACGCCATTCAATGCAGAAGAGCCCACCTAAAGTTTCTGTTCCTGCCTGGGACCATACTCAGACACCATGGAACACGGTGCGCGTTTATTTCGCGGGGCCACTACTCGAGCGCGCCTACTTGGTTGTTGTGGACGCGTACGCAAAGTAGGTGGAAGTCCGGCGCGTGCCGTTAGCAACACCCGCGGCTGTCATCGGCGTGCTCCGAATCCTCTTTGGAATGTTTGTAAGCCCCGAAAGCTCATCTTCGACAACAGAAAGCATTTATCTCCAACGAGATGAAGCAGTTCTATGCATACAGGCTGTCACCTCACCAGCGTACAACCCTGCAACAAACGTCCAGGCAGAACGCTGTGCGGGAGCTAAAAAGAGTAGTGCTGACAGGTGCAGACAAGTTCACATAGTCTCCTGCGGACTTGCAAGGTTTCTGTATCGGTAGAACACGATGATACGCACTGCCGCAGAGATGACACCTGCGGGACTAGTGTTTGCACGAGAACTGCTTTGCCCTTTCGATCATCTCAAGCAAGAGGTGGAAAAAAAGCAAATGACTGAGAGCGAGAAGACGTTGATAAAATCACACCACTTCGCCGTAGGCGAGGTAGAGATTATCCGCCAGTTTTTGAAAAACGCCAGAATATATTGAAGGAAAAATACTGCGCCGTGTCGGACCATGATCATGTCTGATAAAAAATAAAAAAGAGAGATTTGGGTGCATGTTAAAGAACACCAGATGGTCGAAATTTCCATAGCCCTTCACTATGGCGTCTCTCATAATCATATGGGAGTTTGGGAAGTTAAGCTACACATATCAATCAATCAATCACTTGTAAAAAGTGGCCACGGAAAGGTCCATCGTCACCGCAAGCACGTGAGAAATACAAGCCAGGCAGGACAAACAACTGATTCACCGACACATTGGAGTGCAGCAGACGATCTTTTGGACACAACGCCAGAAGAGACGCCTTAGAGCTCTGCTGCTCGACCGTCTGACTCGCCCAATATACAGGACGACACTCCCTCACAACCATCGAGGTCACGGGCAGTGACCACCCAGCAACTGTAACCGACAGAGGTTAGGCGACCTCCATACCGCTATGGAGACCGTATAATGGAGGAAGAGTTGACATGTCGACTTAGAAGACGACAGCAACAAAGTGCGAGCGTGACTGCACTTTCACTGTGGTACGAAGGCGAGTCTTGTGTCGAACGTGGGCTGGTAGTGACTCCAATACCTGAGCTTCCCCAGTTGAAGTGTTCATGTTTCCTGAGGTCAAATAAAACGTCTACAGTCACAAGCGGCTGTACAGACGTAACACTACGTTTTCTTCTTCTTTCTCCTGTATATATTGTTTATTTATTTCTTCGTATCTTTCTATATTACCCATTATTATCCCTTCTATCCTCCTCATTATCACTACCCTTTCCCGACCAATTGCTATACTGTACTGTGTGTGGTTATGCTAGCAGCTGCTTGGGACATATATACCAAGTGTCTGTGTCACACAAAGGCTACGCACATGAAGACTATGTCCTTCTTTACTTTCTCCCGGTACATGTGTGTGGTTCTACGACGCTCTGTCATTCTTTACCCTTTCCATTGTTCTTTTCCTTTCACCCCATCTTGCATCACTCTTCTTCACTCTCACTTCAGTTGCTCACCTTTTACTACATAATACTGTGCATGGCCATGCTATGCAAGGAGCTGCTTGGCTCATACCAGCTTTCTGTGATGCATACTCGCTGAGTTTTGTGCGCTGGATGACCATAATAACTGTGAGTTCCAACTGCGAGGCTTGGCTGTCAGAAACACATAGCAAACTGAAAAAAATAAGGAAGGTATAGCATGGTAATCAAGAGTTCACTTGCAACAGTTGTTAACCACGTGTTGAAAACTCTCTCCCTTACACGATTTGTACTCCTCTATGTTTCAGGGAAACATCGGGCTGCGTATTCAACTCGGAGCGAGTCTGCTGCATCTGCGACGCTGATGGTTGGCGACACCTCTCTTTCCGGCTGCACTTGCACTGCTTCCCAACTCGCGTGCTCGACAGTCAACTGAGGAGAGTCTTCCCTCCGCTTGGGCATTCGACAGTCAACAATACGCCACGCGCCATAAGACACACTGCGCTATCGTTCAGAGTGGTCCAAGTATTTGAAGAAAGTGGTTTTTTTACGACACGTCTTAAACATATGAGAGTTCATTGTTCCCAACTGTATGCTCAAATTGTCAAATAAGTTTGACTTTATTAACAGGAGGATGAAGAGGGTGTGAGGGTTCGGAGAGTGTTAAGCAATCATTTTGCCTCATATTTCTTATTCCTTCTTTTCGCATTCAACATAACATGTAACATTTTCTCATATAATGAAAATGAAATTACACCGATTAATGTTAAGCCTGAAGCACGCTTCATCAATTCACTGTGTACGTTTCGATCATATTTCTAACGTCCCTCAGAGAAAACGCGGAGCTTTTTTCATGGTGTTTTGCTGCTAAGCTCAAGTTTGTGAGTTCATTTACGGCGGCTACAAAAAGAATAGCAATAGAAATGCGTACTTGGATTGAACTACACGTTAAGAAGCACTGGCTGGTCAAAACTGATCCTTATACCAATCTATGTGGCAAGCTGGTATCATAATGTTGTTTGAGCTCATGAAACTCTGGATTTATTTTCTTGGAGCTCGTGAGGTTTATCAAAATACGGAGCCAGTCACGTTTTTCTTTTCTATGATTTGAATATTTGGCAGTATTCATGCAGCATTTCGTCCGGCGTTTTCATTTCATAGTGTCCCACGAAGCGAGCCATGTGTGCCGCACTGTCAAAAGTTCCATGCCAACATTTCTGTGGCTACATTATTATAGCGTCATAATTTCACCGTGAGTGCTCATCAGGGCGACATCTTTCAATGTATTGCCTCTTTTCAATAAAAGAGTGAAGCCACAGCACTATCTGTTGTTCTTTATTTACATTTTTGTTAACGTTTTCGAGTGGCAAGTTTCACGAGCAGGTGCATCGCCTGAAAGGCTGTCATAAGATTTCCACTTGGGTGTTCTTTTTGGTGAATTAATGCACTATATACGATTGAAAAAACTGTGGCAAAAATATCGAGTTCGTGGTCGCACTCTTGGAAGGTGTGCTGCCAACATAAAACTATCTGCTGACGCGATTTCCGAAGGGGAGAATTCGGGTTTCTTCAAGTAACTCGAAAACAATGAAGGAGAGAAGAAACCTTATTGCGAGAATCCTGCCGTCTCAATGGTGAGGATCCCACGCCTAGACATCAGTAGCGTGAATAGCACTTGAAATGAAATTCTTTTGGTTTCTTGATAAAATAATAAATCCCGGACCTTCTTAGTATGTGCCCAATTTATTATACTCTTTTATTTAAACTGACACAACCGATCAAACAAAACACAGATGGCCACCGCTACGATGAAATAAGTTACAACAGTGTGACACACATGAGTGGGTAAAGATATTTTAAAATTGCATAGCGGTATGATACAATACACTCGGGGCAAAAAGTATTTACGATACAATTACAAGGTATTTGGGAATGAGTGTTGCTGTTACGATACTTTTCTTGTGTATTTAAAGCTCCTTCAATACATTTTAAAAAATTGTTATTGTATATTTATATTAGGAAGCACGAAATGCATCTATTAAAAAAAAAGTTTCCTGGAAACTTCTTGAGGCCATTTAACTTTACTTAATATGAATAAATGTCTTATTATCCGAGAAGTTTTGAATTTTCGGCATAAGTATGTTATGATGAGACAAGCGCAAAAATACACACACTCAGAAAGGACACAGACAAGCGCTTACTAGCAACTGAAAATTTTATTTCGAAGCGAACACTAATGAATACATCACACGCATGTATGTCATTCCCGACTTCCCCCGTCATCATCAACAACGTGATATAACGAAATATGCACGTGCCCTCAACCGGAAACAAACACGTGCAAAGAACTAAGAAAAAAAAACGTAAAACGTAAAACAAAAAAACAAAGAAACAAAACAAAAACAAAAACGTAACACAGAGAAAAACACTGGGTTATGTGACGTCCAAAAAAAGCAAATTCCGCATCTGTTAGTAGAACTGACGCTTGGCTGACGCAACTGTCCCCCCCCTTTCCTTATTCTATACGCTTTCATTATTTCTCTCGTCGTCCGCTTGTTGTGCCTGTCAATTATGCGTGTTTCGGAACATTTTGGTTGGCAGGTGCACTCATTGCAGTGCATCGCTAAGTGTGAGTAAGGGGCCCCTTTAGTGAACTCTCATGTTCACGAAGGCGCACATTTATGCACCGACCTGTCTGACCAACGTATTCCTTTCCACATGTGAAAGGTTTTCCGTATACAACATCTTTTTTGCACTGAACGTACCTCCTGCCGTGCTTTATGCTGCATCTGTTCGATTTTCCAGTTCCTTTCTTGTTGACTAGTCTTTCTACTGCTGGGTGTGTATTTTTGCGCTTGTCTCATCATGAACCTTTACCAACACGCCCAACTGGCAGTCATCCTATAAGTATGTTAGTTTCTTGCCTAAACAATGTGGCAAGTTTGTTTTAGCTGCTCAACATGACAGCTCCATACACAGCGCCATTCACAGCTTCTGCATGTCACTTTTGTAATTGATAGTTGTCGCGGCTCTGCTTGCCGACAAACTTCCCCGCCAAGGTGATCTAGTGGCTAAGGTATACTCGGCTGCTGACCCGAAAGGTCGTGGAATCCAATCCCGGCTGCGGCGTCTGAATTTTTGGTGGAGGCGAAAAGGCTGTAGGCCTGTGTGCTCAGATTTAGGAGCACTTTGAAGAACCACAGGTGGTGAAAATTTCTGGAAACCTCCACTACGGCGTCTCCCATAATCTTAAATACACGAACGGGATTTCATGTGTACGGATACACGTCTTTCATGGTACACGTCTTGTGAGACATATCGTGGTATAGGTATATAGAATACCTAAATAATCTCTAAATTGGTATCTAGCACATGCATTTTCGATGCCGCCCAACTATGGTGACTGGTAGTTCCTTCGTGAGAGCAGTTAGCACTAATGTTCCTAATTTTATTGGATGTCTACTGCATGACTTTATAATTGAACACAAAAGTGTTTTATGTTGGGGGTCCACCAAGACTTCAGCAGTCACTGATATGACATTGTGAAAATTTACATGAGCAGCATGCGAAGAAATGAACCAAAAGAATTTTTTTTAATATTGGAGGCCCGCAAACTGAACCCCCAATCTCTCGTTCAGCGTCAGTAGGAAGCGTTCGCTTAGTCGACTGAGCTATCGGTGCGTTTCCGAACCACTACTCAGGCGCGCCTTATTTGTCTCACAGTCCTTCCCGAGTACCCACGCTCTTGGGAAGATGGAGGATTACATGGATGAAAAAAAATTGAAGACGAATAATTTTAAAGTATGTTTGGCGATAGCCTGGGACTGAATATTTTGTGCATGTCCCTCCCATTGGAATTTACACAGGCTTCAGCCGAACACATTTCCGAATTTACAGAGTCCATTTTTTTATTACTGAGATTTACAAGTGCGGCGAAAAGTAAATAATTGACTGTTCAATAATGTATACTTAGTAACCTTGCTTTATAGCCCCCTGAATAATTAATGCCCCATGAATTGCTTATACTTGGCTGGGTCAACGTCTAGGATAGCTGCCTTCTGACCACTGCCTTCTTTGCCGCGCGCTTGATCTGCCAGCGCAAAAGAGGCAGACGAAGTGGCAGTTCCCCTCGTGCCATTGTTCTGTTTTTGGCTGTGCTGAGCCGACCGCTCTTCGGACTTTTGTGAGGACGCCTTAAAAACGTCTCCTGTCTCTTTAACGTGACATTTTAATGGTGGAGGTGCTGGGTAACCTCACCTATGCAACAGACTCCTTCTAGCAGCCGGAACGTGACCCAAAACCCAGAGCTTACGCCGGTACACCGTTTCAGTCGGAGGATTCGAGGACTGTCCCCCGAGTTTGTGCCTCACAGTACAAGTACGTCGACTGGTATGGAGAATACTGTTGCTGTCACCGCTTCCCCTACCGCTGGAGCCGCCGCTGCTCCAACCGCTGCACCCGCAGCTGCACCCACTCATTACACGCTACAAAAACCACGTGTTCCGAGTCCCTTTCGTGGTGGCCTCTATGAAGATGTGGAAGATTGGCTGGCTGAGTACGAGTACGTAGCGGATTTCAACGGGTGGGACGAAGTAGCGAAGCTCAAGAATGTGTACTTTAGTCTTCTGGATGGTGCTCGCACATGGTTCCAGAACCGCAAGGGCCTCCTAACGTCGTGGCATGAGTTCTGTCACAGGCTCCGCGAAACGTACTCGAGTCTCGATCGTCGAGAGCGCGCTGAAAGGGCCCTCCAGTCCCGCATGCAGATGCCTAATGAAGGTGTGGCTACATACGTGGAGGATATGGTTCATCTGTTCACTCGCGCCGATCCAACCATGCCGGAAGACAAGAAGCTGCGACACTTGATGCGAGGTGTGAAAGAGCAGCTCTTCGCTGGACTCATTCGTAGTCCGCCTAGAACGGTCGCGGAGTTCCTCACTGAAGCCGTCGCCATGGAAAAGGCGCTGCAGCAGCGGAACCAGTACGATCGGCAAGTGAATGCTACCTATACCACCGGGCTAGGCTCGTTCCCGACCGACGTGGGAGCGCTTCGCGAGCTGATACGTTCGGTTGTTCGCGACGAGCTACAACAGCTGCAACAGCTGAACCAGGCGCAGCAGCAGCCTTCCACGAATTGCATCGCCACCATCATACGTGACGAAGTTCAGCATGCGCTCGGCACACCTCGCCGCGAGACACCAACGCAGGTTGCTGCACCACTTCAGGCGTTCGCAACTTCAAGTGAACCTCTAGGGGTGACCTACGCAGACGTATTGAGACGCACCGTTCCGTCGTCCACGACACCATCCCCAGTGAGTGGTTTCCAGCGCACCACTTATACCGACACGTTCGAACACAACGCACCTGCACCAGTCCCACTACCAGCCGCAACCCCGTACGCCACACTGCAGTCCGCACAGGTGGTCCCTTATTTTGCAGACACTCGACCCGTCATGCGTAAATCCGACATATGGCGCATGCCCGACCGACGACCGCTTTGCTACCACTGCGGTGAAGCGGGTCACCTCTACCGAGACTGCCAGTACCGCCGACTTGGGCTGCAGGGTTTTCCTGCCAATTCACCCCGCCCCCGGTTTGGACAGAGACCACCAGAAATTGAAGATTTTATCGCTCGGCAGAACGTCCCACTCAGGCGTCAGTCGCGCTCACCGTCACCGCGGTCGTCATCTTATTCAGGCAACGGAAATCGAAGGCCGCAAGGACGGTCTCCGAGCCCTCGCCTGGAAAACTAACGCCAGCGACCTTTCGAGGCGAGGCCGCTGATTCTCGACGTGATGAAGACCTCGCCCTCCAATCGACGCGACATCGGACCAACGGAAATTCGACTACGCCGGCGCCTGTATCCCAGCTGAGCGACTTTTCAATGGACATACCTGTGCTGCTCGACGGTCGCAATTTAACTGCCTTAATAGACACTGGTGCTGACTACTCGATTATTAGCGGACAATTGGCACGTACCTTGAAGAAAGTGATAATGCCTTGGACAGGATCGCATGTACGTACAGCTGGCGGACATGTTGTAACGCCGGTTGGTTTGTGCACGTCCAGGCTACAAATACGAGGCTGCACGTTTTTGGTCAGCTCCATCGTGCTACGTGACTGCTCCCGCGAATTAATTCTCGGCCTCGATTTTCTTCGGGAATATGGCGCCGTAATCGACCTACGGCGACGCTGCATTTCCTTTTCGACAGTCAACGCTACGTCAAGGGACTCCAACCGCCGTACAACCGCCCTCCGTGTTTCCGACGACAGTGTCACAATACCACCTCGTGCAAGTATCCTAATTCAGGTGACTTCCGAAGGAACCAGTGACGGTGAAACAGTGGCAGAGTGCAACGTCTCCCTGCTGCTGGCGCTTGGAATTTCTGTGGCACGAGGCATCATTGACATTCGGAACGGTACAGCCGAGGTCATGATTACAAATTTCACCAATGAGCATCGTCACCTTTTCCGGGGCACTGCGGTCGCCTACGCTGAAGCCTTGGAGGACGTCATTGAGTGTTTTGCCTGTGAAGACAGTAGCCGCAATGGACAAACCGTAATAGATGTTGACATGAACAGTGCACTGCCAGAAGAGAACCAGAGGGCCTTGCGAGAGCTATTGTTTGAATTCAGGGCGTGCTTTGCTCAGTCGTCTAAAGTGAGTCAGACGCCAATTACACAGCACAGGATAATCACTTACGACGACGCAAGACCTATTCACCAACAGCCATACCGCGTCTCGCCGACAGAACGCGCAGCTATCAAGCAGCAAGTGAAAGAAATGATCGACGACGGCGTTATCCAGCCTTCGAACAGTCCCTGGTCCTCACCGGTCGTTCTGGTTAAGAAGAAGGACGGTACGCTTCGCTTCTGTGTAGATTACAGAAAGCTCAACAACGTCACAAAAAAAGATGTTTATCCGCTGCCGCGTATTGATGACTCGCTTGACCGACTACGACGAGCGAAGTATTTTTCTTCCCTGGATTTAAAGAGTGGCTACTGGCAAATTGAGGTTGATGAGCGCGACCGCGAAAAAACCGCCTTTGTCACGCCGGATGGCCTCTACGAATTTCGGGTGCTACCGTTCGGACTCTGCTCTGCGCCAGCTACCTTCCAACGCATGATGGACACTGTGTTGACTGACTTAAAATGGCAAAGCTGCCTTGTGTACTTGGATGATGTGGTCGTGTTTTCAACCAGCTTCTCCGAACATCTGAAGCGACTACGACAAGTACTTGAGGCGATTCGGACGGCTAACCTTACGTTAAAGCCGCAAAAATGCCATTTCGGTTACGAAGAACTAAAGTTCCTTGGACATGTCGTAAGCGCAGAAGGCGTCCGTCCTGACCCTGAGAAAACCGCCGCTGTCGCAGCCTTCCCGACTCCTGCCGATAAGAAAAGTGTGCGGCGGTTTCTTGGTCTATGCGCGTACTACCGGCGCTTTATAGGCAATTTTTCGAAAATTGCCGAACCATTAACTAGACTCACTAGAGACGATACGCCGTTCGTTTGGAGTGCTGAACAAGAATCAGCATTCACAGAGCTTCGGCTTCGCCTGGCATCACCACCTGTTCTTGGACATTTCGACGAGGAAGCCGAAACAGAAATTCATACCGACGCCAGTAACGTCGGTCTGGGCGCGGTACTCGTCCAACGGCAGGAGGGAATTGAAAAGGTTATCGCCTACGCAAGCCGAACCCTAACACGCCCGGAGTCAAACTACAGTACCACGGAGAAGGAGTGCCTTGCTGTCGTGTGGGCAATTGCTAAGTTTCGACCTTACCTTTACGGCCGTCCATTCAGAGTAGTGACGGATCATCACTCGCTGTGCTGGCTTGCGAACCTCAGAGACCCCTCCGGACGACTGGCAAGGTGGAGCCTACGTCTGCAGGAGTACGACGTCACTATCGTGTACAAGTCCGGTCGTGCACACGAAGATGCGGACACGTTGTCACGCGCGCCAGTTGAGCCTGCCGCTCAGAGCTTCGAAGAGGACTGCCCTTTCCTTGGCTCCGTAAGCGTAACAGACTTGGCTTTACGGCAGCGAGCAGATGCTCAATTGCGACCTATCATTGAACATCTAGAGGGCCGCAACGTATCACTGCCCCAGCATATAACTCGCGGATTGTCATCCTTCTGCTTACGACAGGGCGTGTTGTACAAGAAGAACGCAGCCGCCAGCAACAAAACTTACCTGTTGGTCGTCCCCGCAGAGCTGCGTGAGGAAATTCTATTTGCCTGCCACAACGAGCCTCCATCGGGCCATCTGGGCATCACCCGAACCATCGCTAGGGTACGAAAGTCTTACTACTGGCCGAAACTTGCCGCTTGCGTTAAACAGTACGTTCAAGCCTGCCGCGAATGCCAGCGCCGAAAATCCCCATCTGTTAAGCCTGCGGGATTACTTCACCCTATCGAGCCACCCAGAACACCCTTCGATCAAGTCGGCATGGACCTCCTGGGTCCGTTTCCCTTGTCATCTTCCGGCAACAAGTGGATAATCGTCGCTACAGATTATCTAACCCGCTATGCTGAAACTAAGGCGCTTCCTAAAAGCACGGCTTGTGAAGTTGCTCAGTTTTTCATCGAGAGAATTGTATTACGCCACGGTGCTCCATCCTGTGTCATCACAGACCGAGGAACAGCGTTTACAGCAAGGCTCCTTGAACAAGTTTTTCAGTTAAGTTACTCCACGCATCGCAAGACAACAGCGTATCACCCTCAGACAAATGGACTGACCGAGCGGCTTAACAAAACGATGACTGATATGCTGTCTATGTACATAGACGTACAGCACAAGACGTGGGATGAAATACTGCCTTACGTAACATTCGCGTATAATACCGCTACGCAAGAGACCACACGATTCACTCCGTTTCGTCTTCTATACGGTCGGGACGTTCAGACGATGTTGGACGCAATGCTCCCATGCGACATTGACAACATCGAGAATCTCGACGAAGATGCTGAGTGTTTCGTGCAACGAGCCGAGGAAGCACGTCAACTAGCCCGCGTAAACATCAAGAAACAACAAGGCGTCGATGCACAGCGCTACAACCGCTGCCACAGACAAGTCGATTATAAACCAGGTGACCAGGTGTTGGTTTGGACCCCTGTGCGCTGCAAAGGTCTCTCTGAGAAGCTTCTCAGTCGGTATTTTGGCCCGTACAAAGTGCTACGACAAGTGAGCGACGTCAATTACGAAGTCCTTCCGGACGGAAGCCAACCACCCCGACGCCGACAGCTACGACCCGAGATTGTGCACGTGGTGCGGTTAAAACCGTACCACACACTGTGACAATGTTTTTTTTTTTACGATACACGCTTCGTTTAGCATCGAGGCGATGCTCTTCAGGGAGGAGGGGCAGTGCCGCGCGCTTGATCTGCCAGCGCAAAAGAGGCAGACGAAGTGGCAGTTCCCCTCGTGCCATTGTTCTGTTTTTGGCTGTGCTGAGCCGACCGCTCTTCGGACTTTTGTGAGGACGCCTTAAAAACGTCTCCTGTCTCTTTAACGTGACAGTATTAATATGTACTCGAGATCTTTGGCGGTTGGATACGTCTGGAAGAGGAGATCAAGAAAGTTGCCATGTTGCGTGGTGGTAGGGCCCGGTGACAAGCTAGCCTGTCCCGTGCACATTCGCTCATTTTTCTTCTGGCGTTTGGTATTGGAGGAATCCACAGTCTTTGAGCACTTCTCCAAACCGCTTGACGTGGAATTATCACCGAGCCACTTAGGAGCTATTCGGCTAACTAGACTGGCGCAACAAGACGTCTGCAACTGTCGCTAAGTAACTGCTGAGAGAGTGCGAGGGGAAGAGGCCACAGCTGTCGCCATCCTAGGGAACGGATGGACGGATGGTCCGACGCCATCAGTATGAGCCATTAAAGGCTTTCTACTTAAATTCTTGAACCCGGGAGGGGGGGGGGAATGGAGCCGACATTTTGACAAGCAGACTAGACAAGATCACTTGTCGAAACATTGGGGCATCCAGCGAAACACCATTGTCACGACTTCCTCATTTAAGAATTATACCATTGTTTGAGCGCTTAAATTTTTTATTATCTTTTAAAGAATATGAACATGATACGACCCTAATGGCCAACCGATGTGAAAGAGGCCACTGCTTTCGCAGTAACTGTGTCGCCAAACTTCACCTAAGCATAGAAGGCGATGCGGTCAATAACAGATTACACCACGCGCGCCATGGCCACGCAAAATCCGGGTTTCTCCCAGCATCAGATAACCAACCAAAGAAAGCAAAAATCTTTAACACAGCGAACGGCACCCCGCGGTTTTGTCTTCGCTGCGTCTTCGGAACACAATGCGAACGAATGAGCAACACGCACGCACATAAATAGCGGGATAGACAACAAAGAAATGTCGGCGAATCATAGGCTGGTAGAAAAGAAAGCAAGTGGTGATACACAGTGTCAGGTCCATCCACGGACCTTAATGTATGGCGCATGCCAACGACGCGAGCACTGATCCTACATCGAGCATTCCATACCAGAGTATGGGGTACTCGCAGCTTGACCCAGCTCCGAGCAGAAACGTCTAATGGCACAGGGCCTTCAATGCAACTCTAATCCGGGAGCGGAGCTTGACCCAGCTCTCCGAGCAGAAACGTCTAATGGCACAAGGCCTTCAATGCAACCCTAATCCGGGACCGCTTCTATTCCAGACAATGAAACGGCGCTCATTGCGCAGCCCCGGTAAAGCCGAAGAGAGCCTATGTGGCGCCCGTTAAATCAAGCCGGAGGCAGCCATACGAGGGGACGAGCAGGGTACTCGCGTTCTTTGCACCGTGCTGCAGGTGGGAGCGAGGATTCGCGTGAACAATTCGCCCGGCGACACGGCTCGCGACGCCTCTGCTCCAGCGAGGAGGCCTTATTCTCGCGCCTCCAAGACGGGGGAATAGCGTGTGCGCGCGAGTAAGCCTTTTGTGCCAGCAGGCGGCCAGGCGAAACAGAGGCAGACGGCCGCAGCATCCGGAACATCAAGTTCCTCCGGGACGCCACCTCGTCCGTGTCGCTGCTTGGCGCTCATAACAACACCTCGCACTCTCTCCCACAATCGCTGTCGTAACGGCGTATAAAAAGGAGTTCGCACCACTGGTGGGCTTCCACTCGCATGTGCTTCGTTGTGGGCATTTCGTCATACGCTGTGCACGCGGCATCATGTGTCACCGTCGTGAAGAAAGAGACAAGCGAATGGTTTGGACTATCGACAAGTCATTCAGCAAGATACTCCAGGTAAGGGCCGCAGTGGAGGAATGACGGTGGTATTTACGTATATGAGTTTTCTCTTTCCTAATAAGCTGACGTATTCGCGAGAGAGTGGTGTCTCTGGTACTCTTGTTTTGTGAATATTGTTTCTTGCTATGCTGTTAGATACCGCAACTATAGATAAAGGGGTCTTCGACAGTCATCTGCTTACTTCAGGTCTCAGTAATGCAATACGAATTTTCATTGAACAGCAAACTTGCCACAAACTAAGAATTTGAAGAACAAGTTTTCACACTGCAGAAATTGGGCAGTTTGCAATTCTCTTTTGACCTACGAGAGCTTTAGCACGATATAAAGACGAGAAATGGACGTTTGACTGCCACACTCTAAAGACAACTCAGGTTCACAGACATAGGTGCCACATAAACGAAAAGATCAAAAACAAAAAAATGCTTCACCAGTAGCACCTGCTGTATGTTTACAAACCGATGCTAGCAAAGTGAAGAAAAACCTTGAAACTGTGGGCTCACCATTAGCATTACCGTCGTTTTCTAGCGCTTCATGACTACGAAATCGTTACTGTATAGGCCATGGATTAGCCTGCCATTGACGGGAGCGAGTGAGTGAACCAACTTTATTAAGACCACAATCTATGTGAGTTACAGTAGTCGTAAATTTACTGTGAAGTTAAAACTTCTAAATCATCATAATACCATGCTCCTGTACCATTCAGTAAGTCGAACTGTACCTTTAGAATCTTTTTAAATTGCAACAAACGCATTTTTTCTAATTCACTGCATGCACGATCAATCTAGATCGGGATCGAATCTATCTATTCTACATGGCTCAAGCTTCGGGAGAGAGCCAATAGCCAACGATAAATTAGATCGCAACAGTGCTCGGTCACGACGAAGAGTGTTCCGGGCAATTGTTTTGCCAGAAAGCAGTATGTAAGGGAACTTGAGCTTGGTGGTAGTGAAGGAGGGCTGTACATTAAGTCCAGTCACTTTCTCAGTGGCCGCTATGCATACTTACCTGCATTAAAATTGAAAAAGCTTCTCGTACTATAATTCTTTCATTTCTTGTATGTATTTACGATTGGACACAAAAATTTAGTGAATTCCCAGCATTCTCTTAAGTGCGTACGATAACCTAGAGTACTTCTTCAGGTTGACGTTTCGAAGTACATAAGATACTAGAGGTATACTACACCCACACGAAAGCTCCTTAACCAAGGATGAATACATCCTGCATAGGGGAAACTACAAATTTTGAAAGAAGAAATCAGCTGTACCAGAACAACGTCATGAAAGGCAAAACAAGCTCAAACGCCTCGGCTGATCTTCACTTCAGAGCTAACCACATCATCAATGGGGATTCTACAAACATAATAGCAACGAAAAAGCGCCTATCGACCCGGCTATTTGAAGGTTTGTGAACCTTTGTTCAGTTTTTGAATTCGATTTTGAATTTGCACAGAATGTGTACAAATAAAAACGCGAAAAATTATGGTCAATTTCTCCGAAGAGAACCCTCATGGGATGCGAAGCAGCAGTTGTGCACGGCGTCGACCCGGTTGAAACAGCCGTCGACGTGGGTGCTGGAAGAATGGTTTGATGCGAAGCTTGGTGTAGCGTTTACTCGAGTAAACGTTTGTTTGAAACTCAAAGAGGTGGGTTGGGTTTCATGTATACATAAGTTTCATGGCAGATAAAAGAGCTAGTACTATCGCAGATAGATGAGCTAGGTCCAGAAAAGAGGAAAGGAGACCCCGCGCCGCCCAGCTATTCCCACGTAAGGACTTCCAAGCCGTGTTGTAGAGAAATATGGCTCCTTCTGCGTAGGCTTACTTGAACCACCAATATGGGAATCTACAAACGCGTAACTAAATTCGCGACGTCAGCATTGAGACTTCGGAGGGAAATTTAAAAGTGAGACATGTGACACTGATTTCATTCGCTATTAATGATGATATAATGGTGAAATCAACGAAACTGGGGTTTTCATGGTCAAATGGCCAAACTTCAGTGTTTCAACTAACTAGGGTTTCAACCCACTTAGCCTTATTTGCCAGAATAGATCATAAAGATATGTCCATGCATGAGAACACAGGTGTGTGGTCAAGTAAAATAAGGATTACGCCGCTGAACTGCGCATGCACAAAGCTTATTGTTAGAGTAGGTAGGCGTCGTTGAAAGCATTATGTGGCACGTGCCACTGCATGTGTTCGCGATTAGCCATCTGATGATCCTACCCACGCTATGAAGCCCAGTGTCTTAGCCCAAGGGTCAATCAGTGCTTCCTAGAACTCATGCCTGTCCACAATGCTTTCGCAATATGGGCCGCAATTGAGGTTTCACTTTACCGCTTATGCCATACCAAACTTAGCCGCGGAAAAGTCGGTCCAAGTAGTGTGGTATTGTAAAGGATAGCGCTCAAAGCCGCTATCTAGGAGCCGTTGCGAATGGTCCGTATGTCCCTCTCTTTTACCACCACTGGGTGTAGCTGCTGCATCTTCGGTCTCACGTCACCTACTATAGTCCAGTGGCATTCGGCGTTGGCATCTCAGCCTGCTACTGCTTGCTGGCTCGGGCGTTTAGCTGGACAATAATTACCTGTCGCTTAAATCTCAGAAGCACTAGGAAGCCCTCAGTTTTCTTTTAGCGTTGTTTAATATATGAACAAGGCATCGCCTCTGAAAAGGCGTACAGTATATAGCCCTCAGCGTAGATCGAACTTTACGCAATCATGCTCGCACCTGCCGGATGTGGAGTCTGCAGGTGCTCTAGGGCGACGGTATGAGACGTGCCACTCAGGGCTATTCGTTCGTCACGCTAGACCTGTCGTCGCATAAAGAACAGTTGTCATGCGTCTGCCCGTCTCAGACCAGTTTTCATGCCTTCACTCAACAAATTTCGCGGCCAGCGAAGACATCAGCGGACAAGACGTGTCGCGCACGTTATCCCTGCAGCGGCAGACAGGCGTGCCTTTCTACGAGGTTCTCAAACCACAAGACACGCCAAGATAGTGAGAATATATTATAAACCTTCCAATGTGAAATAAACTGTTGTGTTACAATAAAAAATATATATGTAATTATTTGTTTGGTTCTATGGAATAGCTAAATAGGTATTATCAATGTTTCTTACGGCCTGTAACATAAAAGTGCTCCCATGTGAACCTACACGTGACCGTGTAAACAGACTCCATATCTGGGTGCGTTGCCGTCTTCGAGTTAAGCCCTCTGCATAAAGAACTGTATAGCGCCGCCTTTATTAGTCAAGATGCCCTGTTCATGGCATGTAATTTCCTAAAATTAACTAGAGGGGACTCTGGCGCTGCGAGCATTCAGCGGCCATTGGATCGATTGTTAGTACCTATCTTTGCTTGCGGGCTTCCAACGCACTCGTGACTGTTTATTGTTTTTTTAATAAAAAATGGACCATTGTGAACTTAATGAGCCTATTTAAATTGGCAAGCTTAAACGGTTGAGGGGGTGAAGTGCAACTGCTGAACGTTAGTAGATTGTCGTCTCGTTACAAAGCAAGTTCAAGCCTCGCGAAGCCAAGGGGAGCCGAAAGTACGCATCTTGTGTACTACCCATCACTCCGACGCTCGATGAAGCGTGGTGCGGTGCAGCTCCCATAGACACCAGCGCCAAAGTTAGCTCTGATGTACTTATAAGAAACTCTATGGTTCAATGCTCTTAGTGCCCACTACACATTCATTGAATCACTAAACGACTCAATATCGGCGCATACTCCATTTTTAGGGTGGGCACAACTGGCGCATCGCATAAATATGATTGTTTTAAATTCTGCAATGCCCCTGGGCACAACTGGCGCATCGCATAAATATGATTGTTTTAAATTCTGCAATGCCCCTTGCAAGTACAGTTACTGTGATTTCTGTCTAAAGTTCGTTACATAACAAAGAACCATATACATCCCGGCATGCGCTCTTTTTTCTTTATCTCCATCTACTATTCAAACAAGCGCTGGAGAAGCATTTGTACAATCTTCGCGCAGTTATTTGAAATAGATGGTTACAAAGTACGTGCATGGTACGCATAGTCTCTTGCAAATTCCCCGATGGTACGTGTGGAACGCAACCGGAAAATACCTCTTTTTCTCAGAGCAGAGGCCAACAACGGCCGCTTAACTACTGTTTGCTCATTTGCTGCCGCGAACGGAGAGTTGAAGGAGGCGAGGACGCGCACACGACAGTTGTAGAAGTACCCGTGACGTTACAACCTACTGGTACTATATGCCGCATTCCTCATATGTGATAGTCGATAAGCTAGATAGCGCTTAATGTTTTACGCAGGCAGAATTTTTGGCACTAGGAATTCAGTTCAAGCACACGTCTGTCTGCGATTGGGTGTCTGCGATTGGTCGAAGCGCTTAATTAGCCCTCTGAAATCGGTCAAACTATTGCTTAGACCAATCGCAGACGGCTAATGGCGGCGAAAAACATAGAAAAAGGAATAGAAATTGTTCCACGATTGCTCCCTAAACATTGCCTCTTAAGATGCGTTGATATCACACGTAGAGCCGCGCATAGATCCCACTTGGTATGTTTTATTGAAAATATGAAATTGTGGATTGGTTCGTTATCATATGTTCTGTTCTCCAATAGACCTCTTTGACAGCGATATGAGTGCATACCATTGTATGTGTGTCAGTGGGCTTGTGCTGAATTTGAATGTTTACCTCTTTGATGTTAACCTAAACTAAGTATGCGAAATGATGTATGCACCACGCTACTGGATGGCGTAGTCTGTCCACAGGGATACCATGACATAAGAACACGTTTTACTGTTGGTAAATAAATTGTATATTACAGCGAAAGCTGTTATGAGATCACAACTCGGGTCATGCGCAGTTGTCCGCCGCCACTACCGCCGCTGGTGTCCGTAACCACATCGTGCGAAATCAGAAGACAAAAGCCCAGCACCAATGACATATTGAGGCTCGAACCCAAGTCCGTTGGGTGCCAGCCCAGTATTCTACCACTGAGTTACACCAGTGTTTGTAACCTGTCAAACTTGCCTTAGGCAGGCTTAACCTAGCATCAATGACACAGTGTGGCTCAAACCCTGGTCCGCTGGGTGCCAGCCCAGTATTCTACCACTGATCTACACCGGTGCTTGTGACTTGCAGTCAAACTTGCCGTCAAACTTGCCGTCAAACTTGCCTTAGGCAGGCTTGATGTGGGAAGAGAAATAGCGTTAAAACGACTTACGAAGTGTTTTAAAACAGCGAAAGAACAACCAGTCGTCGCACAATGCGAATATTGTAAGGAGTGGGCCGTCCAATGCCCCAACCCATCACAAAAGCTTGTTCTTGTTCCCCTATTTACTGTCGCGCATACCCACTTCATCCATAATTCCTCATCGTCGTCAGCCTCTGCATGAACAATTGGCACAAAATTCCTTGTAAGTGTTCAGCGGATACCACGATTCTCAGAAGACTGACGAAAAATAGCATAGCGAATGCCAGCCTACTACCCAAATAAATTTATCAGTAATGACGTAGTGGGTATCAAGCAACTGTGCTTGCAGTAGTTACCCAATGACTGTTTTGAAAAGGCTCTGAAAGGCCGCTCTTCTGGCTTTCGCTGTGACTGTACATTCTGATGTGCCTTTATTGTTGTACATAGCTTGCTTTCTCTTCAATATTTTGAAGTCTTAATCAGAATTATTTTATTTAGGTGTGCCACTTGCAGTCATCGCAGTTCATTGGTACCGTAAGCTTGCAAGTCCGAAAAAGCAGTATCTGTGACAGTTTGATGCATTCGATTCCCGGAACACCAATGACTGACTTATCCTAGCTCAGGTGTACGCTTGTTACGTCGTTGTTATAGATTGTGAGCTCCAGTCAGGAATATATAGAACAACACACAAGACGGCAGAGAGTGTCAGTGGTGATGGCACTGTTTCCATCTGTTGTACCTTGTCGAACTGATCCACTTTCAGAAGTACACATGGAAGCATAATAGACTAATTGCACTTATAATGTACCACAAGCTACTAACATTACCATACTGCTAATTGAGTTTGTCATCTGTGTCATTGTGCTGTAATATTTCATTTCGAAGGCGGCATGTTCGCCGCGCTCTACACAAAGTACAAAATCTGCGCAAAATATGTTGACTTGCTTCCTTCTCGGTTTCTTCTTATGCATTCTTCTTAGCTATCGAGAAAAAAGTTTCATTAATTGATTGACTGGTCAATTTATTTATTTATTTATTTATTTATTTATTTATTTTTATCTATCTATCTCACTTGCCCGTGTCTAACGCAGGCGCTCTCCACCATGAGGCTTTCCATACCCGGCTCAAGGAGAAAGGCTAGGGTCACATCGAGGAACAGCCGCACCATCCTCACCGTAGGTTTGGCGATGACTTTCCTCCTGCTGGCTCTGGTTCCAGCGTGCCACGGAGCGAGTGCATCGATGGCAGATGACAAAGAGGGTCGATCTCTCCTCCCGTTCTCTCCATCCGCGTTGAAGAAGCGCTTGGGAGGTGCACTGCGTCCGACGGGCCGCTCGTACTTCGACGCCGAGGACATCCTGCTGTTCATGCTGGGCCTCGGACTGGCCTCCATGTTAGGCCTGGCGACATTCATGGCCCCCTTCACGTCAATCCTCGCCACGGGACTCACGCCCGTCACGGTGCAGGGCAATGTGGCACCGGCGACCGCCGCCGTCACGCACGGGCGGCGACGACGACGGCGCAGCTCTTCCTGGACGGACGGCACGTACGCCGCCGAGTTGCTGCACGCGATCGAGGAAGCGCACGAGCAGTACAAGAAACCGCTTTAAAAACGGGCCTCCACACACTGCTCTCTTCCGCGTGACACTTTGTTGCTTATGCAAGATGAACTGCCACAAGAATGCGACATGACCTGTACCGTAGAAGCTTGTGGGCTAGTATTTCCGACGTGTATTTCGGGATGGGCACTCTGGAGCGAGGGTAGCAAGAGATCGAGGTGTGTGCAAAGAGGCGTCAATATCAACGCCACTCCGATGATGAGCGATGGAAACAGCACAGATCTCAGGGGATAAGTTCAAGTGAGCGTAAAACCATTTTCGTGTTTGTACACTCATAAAGTGACTAATTTATGACATCCTGTGGAATTATGAAGGTGAATTTTAACATCATTGTAAACGTTACTATTCGTTTAGAAATTCATCAACAGTCAGGTACCGAATACGATAAATTCAGACGTATGCTGTAGCTAGGGTACCGTATGCATGAATCTTAGACTTCAGGCACAGCATCATGCCATGGTTCTCGGAATACTCGATGCATCGGCATTTGACTCGCCTGCAGTCTTAACTACACCTGAGGGAGCACGTGCTGGCTCAGACGAAGGGGATGACACATGAATAATATACTCGACGAAGTGGTGCCCATGACACGCCGTATCTCAACCTTTCTTTGACTGAACATAGTTCATTGCTTTACATGCTGGTTCAAAAACTAGGCAAATCACAATCTCAATACGTGCACCATACACGGGCTTGCCAAAAGTAGAGGCTTATAAAAAGAAAAGTCTTAATCATTTTCCCGTGTGAATTAACATGGCCTGCCAAGCAGTGAAGAACACTACACGGTGGTGGCACAGGATTTCCAACCATGGTAGATCACACACACCTTGCTGCTGAATCGAACTTGTCGGTGCGGAAAGTCCACTTAGAATTAAGCGCACACTCGATTAAAGTATTTCATTTGAGCAGCATGGCACTGGAGTCATTTTTGCATACGCCGTTTCGTAGAATGGGTCGTCTTGTACATGACTTGCCAGATGCGTCTAGGAGCTTTCTACGGGATCTTGATTGGTCTTCGCCTCCGACGTCTTCTCCTTGCCTCTTTTAATTGACCACTGGTAAGTGTTGGGGTTCGACCAATTTATGCGGCACGCTAGAAAGATACACGCAGCTCAAACCATATCCAGCCTTGCTACTGATACATTCATCATGGAACCCAGATCACCATAGCCACAGTGCAATTTTCTTCGCAGAAAAAAGATTCGCACCACTGCTCCTAGTCACTACAGGTGTTTTAATGGCCCCGCCATGGTGGTCTAGTGGCTAAGGGTACTCGGGTGCTGACTCGCAGGTCACGGGATCGAATTCCGGCTGCGGTGGCCGCATTTTCGATAGAGGCGAAAATGCTGTAGGCTCGTGTGCTCAGATTTGGGTGCTCGTTTAAGAACCCCATGTGGTCGAAATTTCCGGAGCCCGCCACTACGGCGTCTTTCTTAATCAGATGGTGGTTTTGCCGCGTTAAACCTCACATATTCATATATTAAAACGCCTCACATATCAGGTGTTTTAATGCGCGAATTCTCATTCGCTGGTTGGACAACGCGTGTTTTGGGTAAGCACCCTTTACATCTTATTAACTGTGTGGTGGCTGTATTGTGTTTAACGGCCACAGTGATTACAAAACAGCATGATTGGGCAGTTCATTTGTATTAAAAAAAAGATTTGCAAGAACAACAGCTGTTTACTTGATGCGTCAGCAAGATCCTTGGGGGTGCTGTTTATTTGTTAATTCCTCCTTAATTTGCATCAGGTAAGCCAGAGATGTCAGATGCGTGGCGCGTTGTCGGCATGCGCCTTGCTTGCGGACCACGGCCCGTACGTGTTGGTCTTCGCCTCACATTTTATTTTCTTGGCAAGTAGATTACTGAAGAACACAGGCTTCTAAAGCATTGCTTTCGTGAGGCACCCAATGAGGCCACCATGTTTTGAAACATAAGTGACAAACAAAAACAATATTTTTGATTCGACGTCAAGATTGAAAGTCATGGTTGGAGATCAGTATCGACATGTTGGAAGGCTGGCGCCCAGTCTTCTTCAGAAATGGCCCACATATGAGATTTTGGAATGGCTGTCCTTCAAATGGCCGTGATTGCTGACAATAAAATCTGCCCCCACCCCTTTGCCTCCGCTTTTACTTTCGCCATTGTTTTGGCATGTGCGAGATT
Organism: Rhipicephalus microplus; assembly: GCF_043290135.1. Lineage (NCBI taxonomy): Eukaryota > Metazoa > Arthropoda > Arachnida > Ixodida > Ixodidae > Rhipicephalus > Rhipicephalus microplus. The sequence continues at coordinate 3,677,664 of NW_027464591.1, forward strand.
GAATTTCGCAAGAAAGATTGCGGAGAGACCAGTTGGTATACATACTGAATGTGAAACAAAGCGCCTAGACGGGACAAAAAGTTACAAGACGCCCGCATACACAATTTGCTTCGGTACCTTTTTTTCAGTCTAGGCGTGACGTCTCGCGTTCAATCTGCGTTACTGCCGCCCGCTGGTGGAGGCGAGCTTGAGACGCCTTAGTCAAGCCATCGTAATGGTCACGATATAACGAAATGAAAACACTTTAGACTGGTGTCTCCTATTTTAGAACCCAGATGTTTCAACAGCTTCAATACAGAGAACAATCGCGCTTTTGCGAAGATCATGGGATGATGGTAACGAAGAGCAAAATAACGTGTCCAGCTTTTTGAGCATATGATTGATGGCTTGATCAAGTCTTGTTAAAACTCTTGGCGTTACTCAAGCGTAACGAACGATCGCAGCCATGCCTCGTCCACGAAGTCTTTATTACTGTAGAGGCCAGTAGCCACTGCGTCCATCTTACGTGCCATCCCGTTTACATTTTCTGCGTTTTTCGTTTTGTAGACGTTTGGTACGTGTGCACTGAGTCTGTTTGTGCTAAAGTGTATGACAAGCAGGTTATGCGTCACCATCGGGCCATATTTTCAGGCCTCTGTTGAGAATGGTCTTCAAGACGGTAATCGATTCCACCCAGTGGGTAATCGATTCCACCCGACACCTCCACCAGTGTCGCGCTGTACCGCGACACTGGTGGAGGTGCTATATATATATATATATATTAACAAGCAGGTCAACGCCAGGTAGGCATTCCGCTCCTACGTGAACAAGCAAGTCAAGGAAAGACTGACCGCGGCCCAGTGTTAAGCTCCAGGAAAACGTTTTTTGCATTCGCCGTCGACAATGTACTTCGGCATGAACGAGATCTGCCAACTGTCTGAAAGGGATGTTTAAGGGAAGCAGCAAAATGGTTCTGATTGATAAATTATGCTCAGAAGCTTCTGATGTCATTATTTTGCCATCAAAGGTGCACTAATGAAGGAGAAAATTGGGGGCCTAGCTTTTTTTTTCTTTTGAATTTCACGCTGAAGTCTCCGCCCGTGACGTCCCGGATTCGAAAGTGTATTTCTTCCAGTTTTGCAACACAAGTGGCTCCACAATGTTTTCTCAAACTTGGTGTTATAGGCCTATGCCGCCCTCAGAGCACAGTGCACTTCATTTCTATTGGCTGCAGGAGCCACGTAAAACCTAGCAGACACCGTCAAAACCTTTGACGTCACGGGGCTGGGTGCGAGAAGTTCAATATGGCATCGCCACCAGCAGTTTCTTTTTGGTTGTATTCCCACTTACCAAATGTATTTTCGCGACAAGCATGGTGTTGTAGGTGAGGCAAAAGAGTAATTTACTCATACGAGAAAGATAGTTTACCTCTTTAGTGACACTTTAAGAGAATTAGAGGAGAGGCACGAAGGATCGAGGAATTTTTCAAACCTGCAGCCAAATAAAGAATGATGCTCATTCTAACGAAGAGATGCACTATTCTTGAGCATTGACGCCGCCTGTTGTACAAGTGATAACCTCGTCACGCTTACATCTTTCCCTGATACTGTGGCTCATTTTGTAATCGCCAACAAGCACAGTTTATCCTCATTTTGAGCAGGAAGAGATAGCAGCAGCAGGAAGAGACAGCACGGCACTGATCCCGCCACTCGGGGCAGCTGAAAACAACTATCAAGCGTCGCGCTGTGTAAGCCGAGAGTTCTCGTTTTCGTGGTCGAGGGCAACGCGCTGACATCGTATCTCTCTCGACACGTGTCGTGTGACATCCCGTATACAACGCGCGATCGAGTCAGTCGTGTGCCGGTTCCAGGCGCCTCTTCCAGGTCGCCGTGAGTCGGCGGCGTATCTCAGAGGCCAGCATGCGTCTCTCGACGACTGGGCTGCTCAGCACGGACCGGTTCTCGCTGGCCCGTCGCGCCAAGTACAGCAGCAGATCCGTCAGCGGGCCGTACGGGATGGATTTGTACACGTTGTACCCCCGGGCGGCTGCGTGCGATCAGAACAGGGTGCTTTTAAACTGGAACACAAATTTTAAGCAGGATCGTCGAACACGTTTCATGTTGGTCGCACTTGATGAGATCGTCTAAATCAAGTGCCTCAAACACGCAACCCACCGACCCTTCGCATAGCGGCCATTTGCGGCCCACGCATGACTGTCTTCCACCCATATATTGTGTTTCATTTTCTTTTTAAGTTATGGATGACTTCAAACACTTTTTGTTTTCATACGGCACCCGATGAGGTCACCTCCTGTTGAAACGTGACCACAGAACAAAAACGTCCATATTTGAACACTGATTGTTGGTGGGCCGTTTGGCAGTAGAAAAAAAAACAGCGCGCCGAGACGGGACAGAAACGACAAGGAGCACACATACCCTGTGTAGGTGTGCTTCTTTTCACCTCTTTTTCTGCTCCGTCCCAAGGCGCTGTTTTGTCCGCTCCATGTGTCAGAAACGGCGTACGGATTTCAATCGTCCTGGAAATCATTGCCAATATGTTTATCGAAACCTGGTTTGAAATCTTCCTTAGAAATGACGCGTATATGAAATACGGGTAACCTCTAACTTCTTTCAATAACCTTATTGCCACAGCGATCAGCAGGTGGCTCAAAGCTTTGTCCGCGTTGTTCTTGAGGGTCAGCATACGCGTCCTTTCATTACTGCAGCGAATGCTGTTTTCTTACATCTTCATTTCGTTTAGTTAGCTCGGGTTTGATGACGAGAGATGTGTTTAGCAGCTAGCCTTATTTCGTATCCCACTTCTATTTATTGCTATCGCGTTTACTGCTTCGCCCTTGCGGCGAAGCTTTGACTGCTTTGTTTTACAAAGAATCGTTAACTTGAGAATTGACTGGCGACTCACCTAGCGGGAAAGTGATGTGGTCGTACATTCCCAGTAGCTGTCCAAAGCTGATCCTTTTGTCGTTGACAGCCAGGCCCAGCTCCTGCATTCTAGGAAGATGGGGCAACGCCAATCAAAACACAACGGGCCTACCGAAACCAATTAACTATTTTTTGAGGTACAAATGGTCAACGAAAACACGATATTACGGCAATTTCGTTGGATCATCTACTCGGCATCTTGTGGTCCTCAGTGCAATGGAGTTACGACACAAAACATACTACAGCTCATTGCTAGTGTCTTAAAGTTGTATGGCTGCATATGTGGCATATTTAAAGATCCTGAATATAAGTAGCGATGCATTCCAGGCTCATGCTTACAACATAGACAGCAAAGATTGGAACAAAGAAAAAAATGAGCGAATAAGAAAGAGGAGGTAATGCTGGGTAAGATTAGATTGTTATATGCCACGTACATTAAACGACCATTCAGATGCCTACGTATATTAAGGGACGCGTAACAATATGTACTTCCTATAAATTATCTCAAATAAACTGAAGGGAGGAGAAGGGGGCATGGACACACACACACACACACACACACACACACACACACACACACACACACACACGCACACACACACACACACACACACACACACACACACACACACACACACACACACACACACACACACGAGTGTGTGTGTGTGTGTGTGTGTGTGTGTGTGTGTGTGTGTGTGTGTGGTGATTGTTTAGTGTATAACCTAATAGAGCAAGCATAAATTGAATAATCGATACTCGAGTTACAATGGACTATGGTTGTCGAGCAAAAAGTGTTCTTGCTGCTCATGTTCAGTGCCTATGAAGGGTCGGAAGAACCAAGTTGCTGGACTCGACTGAATCCAATGAGCCGCACAGGACGGTGGAGCCCTTCACTAGCTGAACCCGGTCACCCTTGCCAAGGTATCCCGCCATAAACATACCGTTTCTACTATTACACGCACATCTGCGAACGCATCATACCGTGTGGTTGCAGTGCGTATACTGTGCTCATTGTGCGTCGCTACCACCAGACGGCACTCCTTCTCAGACCGATAGATGTGTTCGAGAAGGTAGCACAGCACCCTGAAAAGAGAAGAGCATAAACGCAGGAACATCGAAAACACTGTCTGTTCCCTATAACGTGGCTGTACTTAAGCGATATTAAAAACAGAACATGATTTACCGGAAAGCAAGATAGCGAGAAAATAGAACATGGAGAATAAATGATGAAACTTAAAAATTCGGTGCAACGTCTACGAAATGCGCCAATTATTTCTAGCCCATGTGTCATGTTCTTCAATAAATGACGTTTGCTTAATACTCTGCACTTTACACAGGTGTAAACCTTCAAGAATTCAAACAAATGGCGGAGAAAGTCGCGAACTTTAGAATGTGTGGACAGGGCCAACCTGACCGTTTTTCTTGCAATCAAACTGTCATCTATAGAATCATTCCACTACAGCCCGACGCGGTATCTTAGCGGATAAATATGTCCTTTCGAGGTCTCCGGTTATATTTCGTAACTGGTAGCTGCATTCATATGAAAAGGAAATGCAGAGACTCTCGTCTACCATGCAAGACGTGGACCTTAAAGAAACTGAAGTCATCAATATTAAGCCAAAACTTCCATACGGCCACGCGTTTCATGACTGTTCATATGATGAGTTTGACACGTGAAACCACAGGCGTGCACACGGTAGGAAGAGCAGGGGGAGGGCGCCCCCCTAGTCACCTAAAGGGGGAGGGGGTACGCAAGAACGACGAGCCTTCATCCCCTCTTCCTGAAGGGAAACCCTGTGCTCGCTGATGCAACAAAACCTTCTACTGTAACCTATTTTAGGTACACCATATACGCGCGCGCCTTGAACAGGACCAAAAGTGGAGCCCCGCAGCACCTGCTCGTGTTTTTCTTCAGTGATGCCTCGGGGAAAGGAATGGCTTGTTTTGTAAACGCGAGGGAGACAACACAGCCTAACGTGGAGCCTCAGTATGGCGTCTCTGTGAAAGTCATTTTTTTAATGGGATCTTCTCCTTCTTCAAGTGGCCGATTTAGTTGTTGCGAACACAAATCAGTCGAGAATCGGGGTGCGATGCGCAAGATGAAAGTAAGATTAAGTACACATAATTTCAACGTCTCACAACGCATACGAGGACGAACAAAGATCAGACACCCAAAGCGCCAGTCTTTGTTCACTCTCGTTGCATTCACTGTTAAACGTTGAAATTACGTCGTACCAACTAGCCCAATGCTCAACCTTAGTGAATTTTAAATACACGTCAGTCATTTTCCGCATACCACTTTAACACGAAACTTTAAAGGCAACTATTGTACTTCGACCAAATAACGTCATTCGGAACAGTGATGCAGAATTTTCCTTGGAGTTCTGCTCGAACTGTATGAGCTGAACATGTTGCAAGTCTTTCTTTATATAATTACACATTACATGATCGTAACCTTTGCTTAATGCGGTCTGCTTTGACAACGATCCACTGTGCGGATCCAAGGATTTGCCCACGCAGATAAGAAATGACATTTCTATCATTGTCTCGGCACTTCATACAAATATTGAGCGGCGGCAAGGATCTACGCGTACCTGTCGTAGTTCTCGTTCGTTTTTTGATAGCTGCTGCAGACATTGTCGGGATCGCCGTGCTCTCTGGCCTTTCTGCGCTCGCCGTCCATGTAGGCCCCACGCACCAGCTTAACGCCGAACGAGCAGCCCATGCGATCCGCCAGGCGCAGGTGTCGTGACACCTTGTCGGGTGCGTCCTGCGCCGTCAAAGCAGTGTTCTCCTCCTATATCTGGATAGCACTCCTTACGATCCTGCTATGTCCTCCGATCGTTATCATAGTCCAACTCCCCCACGTTTCTCTTCAAGTGCTAATGCGTAACTCCCGCGAGAACGCTTCCTTTTCCCCATACAAGTGTTTGGCTGCATTTTCAAGCGACATTAACGTAGTCTTACCGAGTGTTACATTACTTAATAGTGATAGAAGCGGATCTCGAGGGGGCTGTGACTTTCATCGGATAGCATTTAGAACATATTGAACAGTTCACCAGTATCTGAGCCAAACTGCTGCGAAAAGATTCTTATAAACACCTGCCGTAAGACACCTTAAACAGGCTTCAGCAAAATACGCAGCAATGCTCATTTTACAAGTATGGAAATGCACAAAAAAGTACTACGTGCGTCTTTCGTTTCAACAGAATGCTCAATCACTGAGATTCGGCACCCCGACGTGTCGAACAAAACAAAATAAAGTTTAGGGCACATCTGCAAGCTCCGAGGATGCATCTTGCTTGTTTACAGAGGCAACAATACTCCATGGAGTAGCTGTGCTTCATTACCGTTAGGTAGCACTGGTACGTGTTCCACACGAGCGGCGTGCGCTCGTTGAAGGCAGCCATCAGGGCGAGACCCAGAAGTTCGATGCCCCCGTTCATGTTTGAGTACTCCGCGTCCACCAGGATTGTAATTCCAGCTTCCTTGGCCGTCTGCAATTGAAAGTGCAACGCATGACGCATCACGTAAGGCAGCCGGGCGTTCATGTTTCTCGCTTCCGTGACAGAAGGCCACGCACTATGCGCGTTGTGTAGAATGCGTTCTGATGCGGCTTATTCCTCGATGCCCTTCGCTACAACCCAAAATGTACTCTTCGCGGCAACCAAAAACTCAAGTTCTACTGACGTGTGACGACAAGCTTGCTGCTTCATACAAATTTTGGTGCAGGCGCCTACGAGTTTGGAACTGTTGCCGTTATGACAGATAATAGCAAGTATATTAGCCGACGTTAATCAGGTCGTAGTCAATATAGGTATGTCTTATATTTGTCACAATATGAAGCCCTCGTTTAGCTAGACAGCTGCCAATATTTCACCACCACAAGCCCACGTTGGCGATGGGATAGTCACGTTCAACAAACGTTAACTGCAATTTAGCCAACACCACCCTACAGTAGCCATTGTTTGGTTAACACTAATCACCATTAGTCGGTGTTAACAAATGTTTCTAGTATGTGAGTAAAAGCGGTAGTTCAATAGTCATCGTATACGTATATTCTACCGAACAGTATGAGTGGGTGATCGCGAGCAACTGTCCCTCCGGGTTAAGTCTGCTCAGCTCGTTAATGATGATTATTGCGCTTACCTGGCACACGCTGCGAAGTTTCCTCAGGGCCAGCTTGACGAAGTTCTGATCACTGCTCTCCAGCCGTAAGTCGGAGTATTCCTGCATCGTGCACAACATTAGATATACCTCGGGCACTTGGTTCTCACAGGAAGGTTCACAGGCCATACAATTTATCTAAATGAAATGGAATGAAAAAACTATGTTTTTGTCCTGCAGGACGTGCTTAGCGCGTACCGGGCGTCTCCCACGTAGGGACGGACAGGGAGTGCCTGGTGGCCGCTTCGTGGGCCTGCTTATCGGCGAGAAGGGACGTTCTGAGGGACATCTCCCACTCGTTTGTCGGGATGAGCATTCCTACACTCCTACAGCATGTGTGTGAGTGTCACTGTGCATACACACAAGGGGCAAGTGTCGCGGGGATACGCATCGAGATAAACGTACAGCTTGGTAAGGTTTGAGTACGTGTAACTTTGTACTAAGCGTAAGGTTAGCGCCTGCAGTCTGCCAAGTTTGGGTTGTGGGGGCGGAAAAATGCGGCGTCCAGTGTTATGTGATGTCGTTGTGCGTAATGGGTTCATCCCGAATGGTCTCTAACTCAGCGAGACGGAATCGCCCTGTGGCAGCGTGGTCGGTAAGTGCGCGCGCTGCATCACGGACGATCTCGTTGAGGTGTGACGGGGCACCCGGAACCCGGCCGAGATGGGCGGGGAACCAGGTGACAGTGTGGTTCTTCGGGGTACTCCGGTTCGCGCTGCGGAGGATGCGTAACGCCTGGTCGGAGATGACGCCGCGTTCATATGCTGTGACGACCACTCTGGAGTAGCTGTATATGACTTCCCGTTTTCTGTCGAGCACATATATATGGCTATAGCTACTTGCGCCGCTACTTCAGGGTTTCGGGTGAGGATCGTGGCGGAGGGAAGAATTCGCTGCGCGGATGAGACCGCGACCGCAGCGCAGGCTCTGTCGTTGCGATAGGCAGTGGCGTCCACGAACGAGACGTTGTCCACTTTTATGTCTATGCGCTTGGGAACGGTGGTCGCCCTCGTAAGGCGCCTGCCTCGGTTGTATTCGGGGTGTACATTTCGTGGTATGGGAGTGATCGTGATAAGGTCGCGGATTTCACGGGGATTCAGTATCAACTCTGGAGGATCCCTGGTCGTCAAGAATGAGAAGCCGAGCTCACACAGAACATGGCGGCCCGCCTTGATGGTCGTTAGTCGGGTCAATTGCACGCGTTCCTGAGCTTCGGCGATCTCTTCTAGCGTGGTGTGTACGTCAAGCTCTAGGAGCTTCTGCGTCGTAGTGGTGATAAAGAGGCCGAGGCCTCGTTTCACTACCTTTCGAATGAGGTCATTGAGTTGATCATGCTTGACACATAGCCATTAATGCAAGGCAGTGACGTAGGCAAAGTGGCACAAAACAAACGCGTGTACGAGATGGAGCAGGTTGTCTTCTTTGAGGCCGTGGTGCCGGTTGCACACTCTACGTACGAGTCGTATGGTGTTCTCAGTCGTAGTCCTGAGCTTCTGTGCTGTTTGGATGTTGGTTCCGTGGGACTGGATAGTGATTCCCAAGTCCTTGATGGTGTTGACCCTGGGAACTGTACGACTCCTTCCCAGGACCTTGATGGTGCTGACCCTGGGAACTCTACGACTCATTCCCAGGGCCTTGATGGTGTCTACCCTGGGTACAGTACGACCCTCTCTGGTGTGCAGGATGGTGTTGCGTTTGGCCGGGGGTTTCCACCCTTTGGGTTTGGCATCCCTGCGTTTGGTCAAATATATCAAGAGCTCCGACTTTGCGGGGGAGCACTTGAGACCGGTGCATTCGATGTAGGACTCGGCGGTTTCGATGGCCTCCTGCAGGGCGTACTCAATGAAGCCATACGAGCCTGTGCAAATCGCACGATTTTTACGGAGGACGACGCAGTTCCCGACATTAACAAGTGCTTGCTCATGCAAGTTTCGTGACCGTGCTACACGTCTGTCTTGTACTGTTTACTAGTAAAAACTAGCAGACATCTCTTGAATTCTCGTTTACTCCTTTTCTGAAATAAAGTCAGTTCTCGTCTTCTTGCACCAGTTACACGTCATCTGGGCTGTTGCTCCTAGTTTTAAATAAACACTCTTTTTTGTTTGATTTGATTTAGATCTCAAGTTTTCTTGTACAACAGCCTCCGTGAAACAATAAACATTTTCCTTCCGCGTGACACTTCGATAATTGAGAAAAACAACTTCGGCTTCCATCTGTTGCTTATAAGAGCACCTCTCTCTTTAACGTACACAATCAAGGAATTGAGCGCTCATGGTAACCGATGCCGACGAGGTCGAAAGGCATTTCCGCAGAGTCGCATTTAACACAATACTGTCACTTCTCTATAGCGACATAAAAGGAACACCGATTCACTCCTTTTCCGATAACTCACCGGGTGTAGTGACATATGACTCTGGTGTTATCATATCACCGCTTCTCTCGAGGGTGCGTGCGCAACTGCGTGATGTGTGTACGCTATCGCAAGAGTCGATAGTTGGGAAGAACATGTCACACAGTTCGATCAACCAACTGGGTAGAGAGGCCTGTTGTCTTTTTTCAAGCGAAGCTTGATGTAAGTCAGATTCCGGTACTGGCGTTGGCGTGCGCGAAAAACCCGATGCTGGCCGGGCACAAAAATGATGCCCTCGAATATATGCGCCCGTAACGTGCTATTTGAGTGCGCTGTTTTCAAATAATTCATGCAGGATCCGTGCAAGGGTCTGCAGGTTTAACCTGATCAGGAGTTACTGTGTATGCTACATATATAGTAACTCGAACCTGATCGTCCCTGAGTGGGCCTAGCCAGGTGACAGTGAGTTTGCTCGCGTCTGTTGGGAACCTGATAAAGTTGTTTCACTCCCCCACTCACTCCCCCACTCACTCACTCACTCACTCACTCACTCATTCTCTCACTCACTCACTCACTCACTCACTCAAGGGCTTGTTGGTGATCAGGCGTTTCTGATATGAGTATTTGATCTCAAATGGAGGTCGTTGTCGTTCCTTGTCACCTGGATATATGAACGCATGTCCACCGTAGTTGCCTGTAGCAACTGAGGTGTTGAGCTTCAACGCACGCGAATGAAGGTACTGTTTTCAAAGTGGCGGTTATTGTGCTCGGCTGCTCGCCCGAAGGTCGTGGAATTGAATACCGGCCCCGACGGCCACACTTTCGATGGAGGCGAATATGCTATAGAGATCGGTGTTGATATATTTGTGTAGATAGACCGGCGTAGATGTGTGCCTTTTGTAGTGGGGTACCGGCTTTCAACAGCGGAGCCATCATGAAAATCACATGTTCTGACGGCCGTTGGCAATCGACGCTTGTAGCACGCATTATTACTGCTATATTTCATGTCGCATTGTAAAGCATGTATACTGGACGCGTGTGTTTGTGAAGCATGAAAGCTACTTTCAGTGCATTTACACGCAGGCGAAATTCTTTTCACTGTTTTCCCAGGCAGACGCGTGGCCGTGTGGTAGAACATTCGCTTGCCTTGCAAACGATCCCGGTTCGATCTCCACTTCCATTCAAGCAACCCTGGTTTGGTCCCCACTTTGTACCTGAGTTTTTTATCATTTGCTTATTTAGTTTGCATCGTTCTCGATTTTTCGCTCACAACCAACGATGCCGACGCCGGAATTTCTTCGAAACGAGCTCTTTAGCGCTATTGCGTTAGTAATGTCACAATCCCATCACCTACGTCGTCACTTTCCACCAGACAGTGGCACACACACGCGGTCGGGTATGTGCCGCTAATATGTGGGTATGTGTCACAGGTGATTGACATTTTGTATCTACCCAGGAACGGCGATAACACGCATGAGTCATTTTAACGGGTGAGCGTTAAGAGAAAGTTGGCATCGGCGTCGTTGACCCGACGAATGCAAAGAAATTTCAAGGTCCCAGCACCAATTGAACCTCAGAATTCTGCGTGGCAATTAAGTATGCTATACCGCAGATCTGTGTTCCGTGTGTTTTTCATGCGCAGTTCATGACTATGAACCAACACCAACTCGCCCAACTGTCAATGCTATAGAGCTACACCAGCTCTTGGCAATACTTTTCGAATAGATCCTGACGTTTGTGAAACGCCTCGCCGCGGTGGTCTACTTGCTAAGGTACTCGGCTGCTGACCCGCAGGTCGCGGGATCGAATCCCGGCTGCGGCGGCTGCATTTCCGATGGAGGCGGACATGCTGTAGGCCCGTGTGCTCATATTTGGGTGCATGTTAAAGAACCCCAGGTGATCGAAATTTCCGGAGCCCTCCACTACGGCGTCTCTCATTATCATATGGTGGTTTTGGGACGTTAAACCCCACATCACAATTTCTCAAGTTTGTGAAACGTCAATAGGGGTTAGAGTGCTGCATATTCAATTATAAAAACATTATTTATACAGCCGTCACGTCGGGTTAACGTCAAATGTAGTTAGGTGCCATCCACTGAAGTTGATTTATCTAGCAGCGCCGAGGGCTACCATCCTCGCGAACAGCAGTGCTTCATATCAGCTTATCGTTTCTGTTGTTCCTAATACTCATGTTTGTGTTGACATCGTTGCGCAAAGTGCAAACAACAACTGGTTAAATCTGCAGCTGTTCAACAACATATGTTCAACACACAAACACACACACACACACACATACACACACACACACACATATATATATATATATATATATATATATATTGTCACGTGATCACAGAACGACGTCAACGTCTGTTCACAGGAGCAGCACTGGACGTCGAGCCGAACCGAACGTTAGAGCACGAGCCCCCCAACCGTCCTCTTCTTCTTTCACACCATGGCACATATACTCGCATTGGCATGGCTAAACCTCGTTCCATGCCTGTGGCATTACCTCCCCCCCTTCGAAAAAAAAGCACCACCCCGATGACCAATGCCGATTAAAAGTTAAAGTAGTCGCGTACATGCACAAAGACGCATGATGAAGCAGTGTCAGGTGGCTCGGGGGTAGTGTGGCTTCATCCGTAACACATGAACAATGTCGGCCTGCTGGCAACATCGAGATCGCTGAGCTGTGTCTTCAAGCAGAATTTCGTAGTTGACATCTGTGAGGCGCCGTAGTACTCTATAGGGACCGAAGTAGCGGCGAAGTAACTTTCCCGAGTAGCCCCTTTTGCGAACGGGGATCCACAGCCAGACCAGGTCACCGGGTTGGTAAATGACATGGCAATGACGGGAGTTGTACCTCTGCGAGTCGATTCGTTGTTGTTTTCGGATCCGCTCGAGTGCAAGCTGGCGGGCCGCGTCGGCGATCCGGATAAATTCGTTCGTATCAGTAGTAATATCGGTCGTGTCAGGCAGCAGCATGGCATCAAGCATCGTAATTGCTTCTCGGCTGTAAAGCAACCGGAAGGGAGTGAAACCTGTAGTCTCTTGAACCGCAGTGTTGTAAGCGAACGTTACGTATGACAAAATTGCATCCCAGGTTTTGTGATCACGGTCGACGTACATAGATAGCATGTCAGCGAGCGTCTTGTTTAATCTCTCCGTCAGACCGTTGGTTTGTGGATGGTATGCGGTTGTTTTGCGATGAGCTGTTCCACTAAGTCTCGTGACGTCTTGCATCAATTGGGCTGTAAAGGCTGTTCCACGGTCAGTGATAAGAACTGTTGGCGCTCCATGGCGGAGGACGGTGTTGTTGATGAAAAAATACGCAACCTCATTGGTGGTGCCTCGTTGTAGGGCTTTCGTTTTGCAGTACCTCGTTAAATAGTCAGTAGCGACTACGATCCAGCGGTTGCCATCATGCGACTTCGGGAATGGCCCAAGCAAGTCCATGCCCACTCGTTCAAACGGTTGTGACGGGGGTGCAACAGGCTGCAATAAACCAGGAGGGCGCACAGGTGGTGCTTTACGGCGCTGGCAATGATTGCACGTTTTAACGTAATGCTTGACATCCTGGGTGAGCTTTGGCCAGTAGTAGCGAGTCCGAATCCGGGCAAGGGTACGTGCGAATCCTAGGTGGCTGGAGGAAGGCTCGTCGTGGCAGGCAGATAAAATGTCAGCACGTAGCCCTGGTGGAACGACGAGGAGGTACTCAGTCGCATAAGGCTCGAAGTTCTTTTTGTAGACGATGTCGTTGCGGAGACAAAATGACCCTGAACGTGCGAATGCTGATGGTGGACTCGAGCTGCGACCTTGAAGGTATTTGATAAGTTGTTGGATCTCTGAATCATTCCACTGTTGTTGGGCCAAGTCAGATTCACTGACTGCACAAAGAAAATGGCCATCGGTATCATCGTCCCTCGATGTCGTCGCGAGGGGTGCGCGCGAAAGGCAATCAGCATCAGTGTGCCTGCGGCCTGACCTGTAGAAGACTGTAACCTCAAATTCCTCAAGGCGTAAGCTCCACCTCGCGAGGCGCCCTGAAGGGTCCTTGAGATTGGCCAGCCAACAGAGGGCATGATGGTCCATAACTACTCTGAATGGACGGCCATACAGATACGGTCGGAATTTTGTTATCACCCAAATAACAGCAAGACATTCTTTCTCTGTGGTCGAGTAGTTAGTTTTCGCAAATGACAAAATGCGGCTAGCATAAGCGATGGAACGTTCAGCGCCGTCTGGCCACTGGACGAGTACTGCACCAAGACCGATGTTGCTTGCGTCAGTGTGAAGTTCGGTGGTGGCATCTTCATCAAAGTGCCCTAGTAAGGGTTCACTCTGAAGGCACTGCTGAAGCTGGGAAAAAGCGGCTCTCTGCTCTTGACCCCACACAAAAGGAGTATCCTCCTTCGTTAAACGGGTAAGGGGTTCAGCGATGTTGGCAAAGCTCTGAACAAAGCGCCGTTAGTAGGCGCAGAGACCCAAAAACCGGCGCAAATCCCGTTTGTTCGAAGGTGGAGGAAATGCAGCAAAAGCCATGGTCTTTTCAGGGTCTGGTCTAATGCCATCGTGACTGATAAGGTGGCCGAGGAGCTTTAGTTCTTCGTAGCCAAAATGACACTTCTCCGGTTTTAGCGATAGGCCTGCGGATCGAATAGCGAGGAAGACGGACTGAAGTCGTTCTAAATGTTGCTCAAATGTTTTGGAAAAAACAACGAAGTCGTCTAAATACACGAGGCAGGATTCCCACTTCAGACTGGACAGGATGGTGTCCATCATCCTTTGGAACGTTTCCGGTGCAGAGCACAATCCAAACGGTAACACTTTGAATTCGTAAAGGCCATCGGGAGTTATGAACGCTGTTTTTTCCCTGTCGCGTTTATCGACCTCGATCTGCGAGTAGCCGCTGCGTAAATCCATTGATGAAAAATATCTGGCATGTCGAAGTCAATCCAGTGAGTCATCTATGGGTGGTAGAGGGTAGACGTATCTCTCCCTCACTTTGTTGAGCTTCCGGTAATCGATGCTCGGTAATCTTTCTTTTTAACAAGTACGACGGGTGACGCCCATGGACTGTTCGAGGGTTGGATGACGTCCTCGTCGAGCATCTGTTTAACTTGAAAACGTATTGCCTCTTGTTCTTTTTGCGACACGCGGTAGGCGTGCTGTCGTACAGGCCGTTCGGTAGAGTGCGTTAAAATGCAGTGCTTCACGGTTGGGGTTTGCTTGATTTTGGAAATGGACGCAAAGTAGTCACTATACGTACGTAAAATCATGCGTATCTGCTGCTGCTTCGCAGAGGATAGCTCGCAATTCACGTCAACTGTACTGGCTAATGCAGTGTCACCTTCGGCAGCAGTGGCAATCGGAGCGATAGTGGAACATTCTTCGTCATCGATGGCTTCAAAGTTCGCGATTGCTGTTCGCTTTGCCAAGTGTTGGTACTGGCCGCCAAAATTCGTGATCAGAAGCTGAGTCCTCCGATATTTCAGTTTGACGATAGCACGCGCGACACAAATCTGCCGAGCCAAGAGCACCGAGAGTTTAGTTTCCACGATGCCATTACTCTTGTTGTCAAAGTCGCTCTCCACAGTTACCAACATACTGCCTCGCGGTGGCAGTGCGACGGTGTCGTCAGCAATTCGAAGTGTTGTGGTCGGCGCAACTGCATCCTTTCGTAGGGCTGTATGGTCGTTAGATAACGTTATGAGCAGGTCGCGAAGGTTAATAATGGCTTCATGCACGCGGAGAAAACACATTCCGAGAATCAGGTTTTGGGAGCATTCGCGCAATACAACGAAGGAAACAATGTACGTCGACTCACGAATTCGGAGGTGGGCACTGCACATTCCTAGCGGTGTCAATAGGTGACCTCCCGCAGTCCGGAGGTTGGTTCCATGTCGCCAAGGTGTCGTTACCTTTCTTAGCTGTGCAGCGAGGTCAGCGCTTATAACAGAATAATCGGCACCCGTATCTACCAGAGCGGTCAGCGGGTGGTTGTCGACAAGGACAGAGATACGAGCAGAGACCCGTTTGTCGTCGATGGCACACGTCGGGGAAAGAATGTCGTCAGATGTCGGCAGGCGAATCGGGGGAGGGTCTTGTAACGGTCGATCAACAGCGGCCTCACCCCCAGAGGTGGCTGTTCTTAGTTTCCCCGGCGCAGGCTTGTGGATCTAGGCGATCTTCCTGCAAGAACGTCCGCAAAGGTCGATTGTTGGCCAGGTGACGTGGAACGCCGTGGAGATGATGAGCGGGATTGGCGACACGGAAGGGTTGAGGATCGTTGGCTTGCCAAGTATTCGGCGATAGCACGGGGCGGCTCACCATCTCTGGGTCGACGAGCATCCGGACGAAAGCCAGGAAGACCCATGTGCCTGTAGGCGCACTCACGGTAGATGTGACCTGGTTCACCACAGTGATAACATAGAGGCCGGTTGTCGGGAGCACGCCATACACTGGATTTCTGTGTAAGGGGTGGGTTGCCGTACTGTGGTGGTCCCTAGTAGAACGACGGTGCCGTCTGCAGGGTGGATTGACGGGACGGATAGCCAACAGCCGGTGCAGGAGTACGTAGTGCTTCCGCGTACGTTAATAGCGGAGCTTCGGCTGGACGCGGGGCCGTCATGGGTTGGACTTCGGCTGCACGCAGAGTCGTCATGGGGTGCACCAGCTGCCGGACCTCTTCACGAACGACATTCGTTAGAGCAGCAACATGGGGCGGAGAAGACACCACGTGCAGCTTTTGCAGCTCCTCGCGCACAATACTGTGCACGAGCTCCGTCAGGTCTTTTACAGTCGTGACGTCAGGTGTTGGCAGGGCCGACGACACTGACGAAAGACTGCCAGGACGCTCATACTGGTACGAACGCTGCCTTAGCATTCTCTCCATTGTCGTGGCTTCGCGGAGGAAATCCTCTACAGTGCTGGGAAAGTTCCGCACTAGTCCCGCGAACAGCTGCTCTTTCACTCCCCGCATTAGGAGGCGCACCTTCTTCTCTTCCGTCATTGAAGAGTCGGCTCACCTGAACAGCCGCGACATGTCCTCAACGAACATTGCAACACTCTCGCTCGGACGCTGGTTTCGGGAATTGAGGAGCCGTTCCGCTTGCTCCTTTCGGTCAGAGCTTCGGAAGGTATTTCGCAACTGGTTGCAAAACTCTGGCCAGGTTGTCATAGTGGCTTCATGGTTTTCGAACCAAGTGCGCGCAGAGTCCTCCAGATAAAAGTATACATAGCAAAGCTTGCGCTGCTCGTTCCACTCGTTGACGCTGCCGCAACGGTGTTAGTTGTCAAGCCAGTCGTCGACGTCCTCCTAAGGGTCACCGTGGAACGGCTTCGGAGTTCGCGGGACGTTGAAGAACCACGGAGGAGGCAGCGTTGATGTTTCTTGGGTTTGCGTTCCCGCACTAGCCATAGTACTGCCGAGCTGTGGAAATGGTCCGAATTCAGGAGGTAGGCCTAGTTGTCGCCTACTACGCTGTAGGTCAGCTGGTTCTTCCAAGTCGCGACTAGTGTCGGGACTTTGCTGCTGATTGCAGTGCATACAACACTACCCAGCACCTCCACCAGAAAATGTCACGTGATCACAGAACGACCACAACGTCTGTTCACAGGAGCAGCACTGGACGTCGAGCTGAACCGAACGTTACAGCACGAGCCCACCAACCGTCCTCTTCTTCTTTCACACCGTGGCACATACTCGCATTGGCAGCGCTAAACCTCGTTCCATGCCTGTGGCAATATATATATATATATATATGTGTGTGTGTGTGTGTGTGTGTGTATGTGTGTGTGGTACGTATATTTAGCGTCATTTCATAACGTGTCGATCAATAAAAATTTACGACGTGATCATCCCCTCCGCACGCTTCGCATAAAGTAGATTGAATTCACAAAATACGTGGGATCTGCCGAACGTTTTATTCCAAACCGTTCAAAAAATGTATTCGAATTTTGATTCGTTTACTGCGCCGTTAGGTTCATATTCCACTCAGTCTCCAAAGTTCTTCTCGCTCACCTGTGCGCGCAAAAATTTCGTTTGCTATCGCTTCTTAAACAGAGAGGCAGACTTGGCGAGTCGGTACGCTTCTATTGAAAACAAAAATTCAGTTCTTGCTTGTTATTTCGTCATGCTTACCCTGTAACTTTCACTGCGAGTCGCGTCTCCGAGGCAACCGACGATAAGCTCTGGTTTCTCCGCAGAATCGAAGATGTGTGTCAGGTGCACCTGCATCGAACGAGGAGAACATAATTACCCCGATCACTACATTCTATGAAAAAAAATGTTATTTGGCTGTTTTTGTTAGTGACTCCTTTTTTTTTACTCTTTCTGTCCTCTCTTGGACTTGAGTGTCCATAAAAGCACCCGTGAACTCTCTTTGGAGATTATTATTATGCTCCCGATGTAGAGTCATGACACCTGGAAGAGAGCTAACGTGTCACTTTGAAGAGAGTCCTATGCGCGGCAAAACACGACGTACAAAAATGTAATGGCTGTTATTTTTTAAATTTTTAGTGAGTATGATATACGCAGGCCTTCCCAGGGTCGTCATACTGTCACGCTCACATTGCCGTCTGTTTTTCTCCCTTCTTGACTGTATAGTATCTTTCCTTCACGCTCAAACTGAGCTGCGCTAAAGCAATATCATTTTATCATGCACCGACTCGTCCAGTCACTTGTCAACTTCTCAGTGTACATATTTATTTATGTCTTATGAAATATATTTTCTTCGACAGCACACCCAGCTTACCACGTTCTCTGTGTGGCACTACATGCAAATACTTCAATAAGTGACTCGGTCTGAGTTATTTTATTAGGCTTAGTAGTTGTGAAAGTTACAAAGAAGGGGAAAAATTTACCTTGTGCATATGTGAGAACACGTAGATTCCCACCTTTTGGAGCTTTCTTAATCAGTCCCATACACGCAAGAAAAAAAAAACGAGAAGGCTCCACCGCTAAATTATGCGCCCACGCGAAGCCACAAACCAGTGAAGCCGCAAGACCACCTCAAGCCGCAAACCCAGTTATTATGGCTACGCCCATCCAAAGGGTCTAGCCATGAATATTTTTCTTTTATTTAGGGGGGGGGGGAGTCAATTAATTTTATTCATGTTATTGTGTGCATTTGTATGTGTGTGCGCTCGCAAAATGCAAAAATAATAGATTTAGGCGGAAGAGTGTAAAACCTCCCCACCCCCCTATATTTACGTTAGTGTACCCCACAAATACGCGGATTCAGGTTTTTCGCACATCAGAATCCTGGTTCGTGTTCCTTGAAGGACGAGCTTCAAGTTTCGTCGGACGATATTCAAGATTCATGACCATGCTATTTAAAGTAGTTCGACAAATTGTTTGAGGTATGAAACGCGTGTCTCGGTTATACAAGCAGCCTCATGAAATCCTTGCATCTATCGCGTCGTCCTCATGCCTTGATGAATTACGAGTACATTTAAGCTGTGAAATATCCGCCGACGTCCAATACCTCGAACCACGTTGAACACGTCAGGATGCATACCAATAATTTGGGTGGCAGCAGTCCACTCATCTTGACCTGCATCATAGGTGACTCTGAGTGCAACTGCGACGTCATGCGTAGGCACGATAGGACTTTCTCACCGTTGCGCCTGTACATCTCCATGCGCCTGCGTGAATAAAGCCCACGCATGCGCTGTAGCAACGTGCCGTATATGTTGTTTGCAAATCACAAGAAAGCTACAAATTATTTAAAATAAGGACGGTTCGATTTTCTCGGCAAATACCCATGGCATACCATCTGATCCCGTTTACCTAATACCTGGGGTATTCATTGTTTCGCTAATGGGCGGACTTAGCTAAAGCCCCATCTGTTTCATTTTCGGTTTGTCTTATCATTTTTATAGAGAGTCCGTTCCGAAACATGCGCTTTGTGTCTCAGTAAAAAGCGTTGTGCTCGACATACTACGTCGACTCTCATAGCTGTAGCACTGGGAGATATGAGAAGTCCTGAAGAAGGTGAGCTAGGAATTATGTGTGGTGACATCGCTACCTCAGCGATGCCGAAGCGGCCCCTCTCCTCGTAGCGCCGTCCTCCTCCTCTTCGAGAGAGCAGGCCACCATGGTGCGCACTCGAGCAGCGGCCAGTCTATCCACGCAGATGTGCATCTCCTGCGGTGTGGCTCCGCCCACGAACTGCCGGTAGAAAGTGGGGCCCACCAAGGCACCCAGGAGATGGCGGCCCAGAACCCGCTCACCCATGGTCAGGAGCTGCGCGGTTTTGGTAAAATGTGTCTCACACCATCCATCCATCCATCCATCCATCCATCCATCCATCCATCCATCCATCCATCCATCCATCCATCCATCCATCCATCCATCCATCCATCCATCCATCCATCCATTCATCCATCCATCCATCCATCCATCCATCCATCCATCCATCCATCCATCCATCCATCCATCCATCCATCCGTCCATCCATCCATCCATCCATCCATCCATCCATCCATCCATCCATCCATCCATCCATCCATCCATCCATCCATCCATCCATCCATCCATCCAAAGTATGTTCGCATGATACCCACCAGAAACACACCTGGGCAGAGGGCAGTGACTCGTATTAATGCCGAGAAATATAGCCAGTAATTCTGGCCCGGCTTCTCCCTAATGTGATTCGTTACTATTCCCGGTCGTTGCTGACCGTGAGCTGAACTTGTCGGCTTCTGTGAACCCCTTCTCTATCAACGCCGTGTCACGGGTAGGAGCTCTATCTGTGTGTGCGCCTCCACTTGAGTGGTGTACTGTTTGCCTATTCGCGAATTTATCACTGATTATAAATCATGCTCATTGTGTTTTACAAAAAACAAAACACATCTACAAAATAACAAAACGTAGCCAGTCCTGCAAGTCATCGTTCACGTCTTTGGCACCCCTCGTTTCTGTCTCCGAATGCATCCCAAAATTAGTTTCACATACTGCTATAAGATACGTGCCAACACATTGTAGTGGGCAACCCTATACAACACCTGCTGCTTCTATAGAAGGTGACAGCCGAAGAAATAATGTAGGCTGCATACAAGAGGCCGCATTGTAGCATGCCAAACGCAGCACAATCAAGAACTTCAACTCCATTGAATGATGACCGGCAAAGATAATGATGTGTACGTACGGACAAGAGTTGAATTTTGTATTGGTTTGTCCTAATCATTGCGTCTCAACAAAGGTATGCTCTACTTGGACGCAAATAACGCTAATAGATAGTGGTACACTTTTTTATTTTTAGCTTGTCGTGGAGGGAGAGGTGGGTAGTATTTCTAAAAGAGAAGATGAAGAGAAAAGTGACCCCGCAACTGTCTGCATCAAAGTGCGACACCTCAGCAGTCGTTCACAAAGGAAGGTTTGAAAAGGAAATGAAAGAAACATGGAGAAAAGTAAAAATTGAGGGAAAGTTACAGAAGTCCGCGAATGGCGCCCTGATCGGCTAGCGGTCGTCGAGGAGAGGGCATCGCGGACGTGACGACCGTCAGCAATTAAATCCGTCTAGCTTGTCATCAGCTATAGGTATATTCATTTGCAGCTGTCATAGTTGTTACGCTCACCCATTGGCTATTGTCCACCAGCCAGTCGTACGAGCACACCTTGAGCACGCCCAGAGCCCGCACCAGCTCCAACAGGCTCTTGTGTTGGTACGCCATGCTGTAATCCGAAAAGCCCAGAGCGTCCCGCTTACATGAACTGCTTGAAGCAGCACGTCGCAGACGCGGATGTAATAGTGCTCGCACACCACGCATTCCCGAAGCTGACCTTCAGTGTCCCGACACAGAGCTTATTCTATATAGTGCAAGTCCCCTCGAGGTGCACCTTTCCGACAATTTCTCACGCCACGACCGCAGCTCCGTCACTCTGTCGCAAACAAGCCCTGCAGCACCCAGTCGTGTTTCACTATCTGCCTTTGCATTCTGGTCGTGTGACGCGAGGCACCAAACCGCCTATGTGACAGTGTTGCTGCTTGCCCATTCCTGCGATGTCCTTCTGAGTGGCAGCCAGCCAGCATATCTGGTTCGCTCTCCCCTCTCCACGATAGGCAGACATTGTCTATCATAAGACCACAGTCGTTGCTACGCCCTTGTGGTGCGTCTGTATCCCGCGTGACCACGAAAATGACACCGGTTCACCGAAATCTCTGCCCGCTTGTTTGTTGATTCAAGCTCTCCACGTGGGCGACTCGCCTGTGTGATTTCGTTAGTCTGCACAAGCTGCGCGCAGCCTTGGGTATCGCCTTACCCTTGGCGGGATTGCGATCCTCCCACGAGTATTCAGATAACACTTGAGACCCGTTGCCCTTTGCATGAGCTTGTAGATAGCGGTGAAAGTAAAGGAGAGCACCCAGCTGGTACTGTGGGTTAGTCCAAGGCCGGTGGTTTAAAAACTCGTGTAAACACATGTAGTCACTGCCCCTTCCTTCTTTGTAAGCAAACCCATTACTCCAATCTCTTCAACTGCAGTTGAGCTGTACCAGCTTACATCGACAAGTATATCTGAGTATATATTAGGAGTTTCCAAAAAGGAGTAGGTACAAATAATTATTGCGATAGCAATTATAGGGACAGTTTCGGCTGGTTTTAACAGTAGCCACCACTGCCGTCAAGCACCTTATATGTATAGTATATAGGAAAACTCAAGAAAGAAAAAAAGCTGCCCGTGCTCAGCACCCAGCTCGTCGCGATGCGCCAACGCACGCTAATCTCCCCCGTGTACTTTGCCCCACGCATGGGGGTGGGGGTTAAATGCTTGTTCGCTCGCACTCATCCTTCGGTGGGGAGAATCATGTGCATTGGCCTTTCACCGGATCGCGTTCGTTGCCTGGGTCAAAAAGGTCAACTTCGCTCGCTGGGCAGGCCCCGTTTGCGAAAAGAGCGCGCCTTTCAAACTGAGCGATGTAACAACTGGGGCGCTCGTTAGTTCGCACTCATATCTGTACCTGTGATTACGTTTATTGCGTCGTTTTTGTTTAAACAACGCGTTAAGCGTCGAGTTGTAAAGGTTGTTAGTTAGCTGTCATCCTGTGTGTGCTGTTCTCGTGCGTCATTTGTGCGTGAGCAGTGCGCTGCACGTTTTGATCTGCTAACCATTCTCAGCGTTACATTCCAAGTTATTTCTATCGCATTCATTGCTTCTCCCTTCGGCGTAATAGGGACTTTTTGCAAACAATCTTAAAATACAACTTTCTACAATTACGCTACTTCAAAATGTTCTAAAGGGGGCATTAAAGCCACTTCAAAGCCTATTTTTACAATCGGTGGATTGATGGATGAATTGATAGATAGATAGATAAAGGCTATGTGTGTCCCTTTAATTAATTTATTATATTTATTATTTATCAAATACTGCGCGCACGTAGTCCAAGCAGAGAGGGCTATAAAAAGGTACAACAGTGAACATATTATGAAGTCTTGGTTTGGAAGGCCCGAGGAACCGGCAGCCGACAGCTGAGCTGAACGAACAAAGATGATGATGCTACGTGACAACGATGAGGATGCATGGGCAACACATGATAATGATGATAATGTACAGATAAAGAG
Organism: Rhipicephalus microplus; assembly: GCF_043290135.1. Taxonomy (NCBI): domain Eukaryota; kingdom Metazoa; phylum Arthropoda; class Arachnida; order Ixodida; family Ixodidae; genus Rhipicephalus; species Rhipicephalus microplus. Next base: position 3,700,671 of record NW_027464591.1, read on the forward strand.
GATTGGTATACTAAATTCCCACAATATTGAAAAAATGGCAAACAAAATAAGAACAATAATAATGGAGTCGATATGTCTGGCAAAACGCTATACAAAGAAATTAATAATCATCGGCATTATAGTGTCGATTCGATTTCACTATTTCATTTGGTTATTGTACGGAGGAAAAATAATTTTTAAATGGGTTCGTCCTTGCGAAGCAGGGTGTTACGGCATCTTGTATACGGTGACGCGTGGATAGGGTTAATAGGGGCGATAGATATAGAGATGCGTCTATTGGTGAATTATTCGTGCAAAGTACTTCAATAAATTCCGGTCGCTGCTTCTGTCTTTTGATCTTGAGTAGTTCAATATGGTTAGCTTTCTTGAGTTCGGTGGGTTAATTTTCTTTTCAGAATTTGTTGAATATAAATATTATTGTCTTTCGCTGCACTCTCTCGAGGTTATTGATATTAGTTTTAGTATACGGATCCCAAACGTTACATGCATATTCGTGTTTAGTTTTGATTAGTGTGTTATATTATAGCAGTTTTACACCAGATGGTGCTTTAATTCTTCATTCTTTTTTAAATTGATGCATTTCTTCGCGAACTTCGTATGGATGACGAAAGTATGTGACTGGTTCAAACATGATAATCATGAGATACGTGTCATGTAACATGACTACATTCTACGCTCATGATGCACTTGCAGCCGTTTCGCTAGCTTCACATATACCAAATTTCGTATTATGTCACGCGAATGGACGGCGAAGGTCAACGACACGTCCAAAGATGATAATCATGGAAGGCGTGTCATGTAAAACATGACTGTATGCTACGCTCATGGCGCACTCGCGGCCGTTTCGATAGTTCAACATCTACCAAATTTGTTATCACACGACGTGAATAGACCACGAAGCTATATGACACGCCCAAACATGATAATCATGATACGGAAGCCATATACGGCATAATTTACATCCGCCTCGTAGCTTTGTGTTGATTTTCAAGTGACCTATCAACGAGATATGGTAAAAGGGTGAGATACCCGATGCTTGGAAACTAGCTCACACGGTTCTCATACCCAAACCGGGAAAGGCGCCGAGCCTAGATAACCTACGCCCAATATCTCTCACGTCGTGCGTCGGCAAAGTGGCTGAGCACGTCGTCCTCAACAGGGTTGGTCGATACCTCGAAGATAACGGCTGCATCCCGCACCACATGATTGGCTTCCGACCAGGGTTATCCACTCAAGACGCCATGTTACTCCTAAAGCATCAAATTCTAGATGGCGGAAACACTCGGGACACTCGTGCAATACTCGGTCTCGATCTAAAAAAGGCCTTCGATACAATAACGCACTCGTCAATCTTGAAAGCGATCGCAGCCCTCGGCCTAGGTCATCGATTTTACTACTTTATCCGCTCTTTTCTCACTCGACGCAGAGCCGTCCTCCGCGTAGGAGACCTAGTGTCGGAAGAAGTGGAGCTCGGACAGCGGGGCACTCCTCAGGGATCCGTCCTCTCACCCAGGTTCTTCAACCTCGTGATAATTGGGCTTCCCGAACGACTTTCGAAAATCGACGGGCTAAATCACACTATCTATGCGGATGAAGTAACCATATGGTGCTCCACAGGGTCGGATGGCTTCATTGAGTCCGCCCTGCAAGAGGCTATCGACACCACCGAGCCTTACCGCGACCACACCGGCCTCAGGTGCTCACCTGCGAAGTCGGAGCTGTTGATATATTTGCCTAAACGCCGGGGTGCCAAGCCCAAATGGTGGAAACCTCCGGCGGAACGCAATATCACCCTCCACACCAGAGATGGTCGTACTATACCCAGGGTAGACACCATCAAGGTCCTCGGCATGATCATCGAGTCCCGCGGAACCAACACCCAAACAGTACACAAGCTCAGGACTAAGACTGAGAATACCATACGACTCGTACGTAGAGTAGCCAACAGGCACCATGGCCTCAAAGAAGACAACCTGCTGCGTCTTGTACACGCGTTTGTTTTGTGCCATTTTACCTACTTTGCCGCTATACACAAGTGGCTACGTGCTGAGCGCGATCAACTCAATGCGCTTATTCGCAAGGTGGTCAAACGAGCCCTTGGCCTCCCTATCACCACTCCAACGTACAAACTCCTCGAGCTTGGCGTACATAACACGCTAGAAGAGATCGTCGAAGCTCAGGAACGCGTGCAATTGACCCGACTCACCATCACCAAGGCGGGCCGCCATATTCTGCGCGAGCTCGGCTTCTTCTCCTCGAGGGCCAGGGACCCCCCAGAGTTGACTCTAATTCCCCGTGAAATCCACGACCTTATCACGATCGCTCCCATACCACGAAATGTACACCCCGAATACAACAGAGGCAGGCGTCTTGCGTGGGCGACCACCATTCTCAAGCGCATAGACATGGAAGCGGACAACGTCTCGTTCGTGGACGCCGCTTGCTATCGCAACAACCAAGCCTTCGCCGCGGTCGCGGTATCATCCGCGCAGCAGACTTTTAACTCAGCCACAATCCTCACCCGAAAACCCGAAGTGGCGGAGCAAGTAGCTATAGCTATAGCTATGCTCGACAGCAAACGGGAATTCATCTACAGCGACTCCAGGCCGGCCATCAAAGCCTTCGAACGCGGAGTCATCTCCGACCAGGCGTTACGTATCCTACGCAATGCGGACCCGAGTGCCCTGAAGCACCACACTGTCATCTGGTTCCGCGCCCATCTCGGTCAGGTGCCGGGTGCCCTATCCAACCTCAACGAGATCGCCCATGATGCAGCGCGCGCACTTACCGACCGCACTGCCACAGGGCAACCTCATCTTGCTGGGTTGGATACCAATCGGGATGCACCAATTACGTACAATGAAATCACAAAGCACTTTTACTTGGAACGCCGCATTTTTCCACCCCCACATCCGAAACCTAACCGACCATAGGCATTAACCCTTCGCCCATTACAGACACACACGTACCCAAACCTTGCCACGCTTCACGTTTATTATCCCGATGCATACCCCAGCGACACATGTCCATCATGTGGAGACACAGTGACACTCGAACACATGCTCTGGGAGTGTAGAACAACCCCTCCCGACTCTACTTCAAGCAAGTGGGAGAGGTTCCTCAGGAGCTCACTTCTCGCCGACCAGCAATGGGCCGTCCAGCAGGCCCACGGAGCGGCCGCCATGTACTCCCTGTCGGTCCCTACGTGGGAGACGCCCGCTACGCGCTAAGCGCGTCCTGCAGGACTGAAATAAAGTTTTTTCATTCCATTCCATTATCAACCTTCCTCATTCGTGCTTCGCATATTATAGATTTCTGCTATACTTGGGATCTGCCAATTTTTTGGTATCTGTTCCTTGTCATCTTATTTCTATTTATTTCTCATGCTTGTTCTTTCTACATTTATTTCCGTTTTCTTCTCTCATTCTATCTGCTCATTTTCCTCTTTCCTCGTTCTCTTATTTTTCTTTATCTTTCTTTTCTGCTCACTGTATTTCTGTGTATTTTCTTGTGAGTTTCTGCATCTCTCCCTTTCTCTTTATTTTGTATCTCCTTCTGCTCCTTTGTCTCTCTTTATTCATGTATCATTAATTATTTCTTCTGTTCACTGCGTGTTTTGTTGTATGTTTTTTCTTCAATTCTTCTTCATATGTCTTTATATTTCTATCTCGTTTTACGTCTTACGCTGTCTTTCTATCATTTTACATATTTATTCCCTTGATCACTCTTCTCACCTTCATCTTTTTATTGCTTTCTCCCTCTCTCTCCTATCTCTTTTATCACTTTATATATGTGCTCGTCTATGTTTTCTTTTGGTTTTCTTTTAACCTTTCATGCCTTTATTCTCTTCACAACTCTCTATATTCATGTTTTTTCTTTCGAAGGCTTCCTTTCTCTCTTTTTTCTCTTTCTTTTTAATGCGATAGCAATTATATGGACACTCTCGGCTGCATTATGCCACCGGCGTCGGCGATGTCGTGCGTATATTTATATATATATATATATATATATATATATATATATATATATATATATATATATATATATATAAATATATATATACATACATATATATATATATATATATATATATATATATATATATATATATATATATATATATATATATATATATATATATATATATGTGTGTGTGTGTGTGACGCTACGATGAGTGGGAGACGTGGCCTGGCTCATACGCCATGTTTATTCCATTCTGACTTCCTTCTCTGCTTCTACCAACCATCACTTCATACGTCACACGATTCCCCCTCCCCCCGAAAGCTGGCACCAGTTACAAACTACAACAAACTGAAAACAAAATAAACAAAATAATGGCCAAATTCGCAGTTTCACGTCCCGACGGAGTTCCACAATCTCACTAAATCTTCAAGGCCGAGGGAGCAGTCCTGTGAACTCAATAACAACTCTGGTGGGCGAGGCTGACTGTTGCGTTCCGGATAGAGCGGGATACACGTGGATACTGATAGTACTGCTAGAACTCTTGTTCGGGCTGACCAAGGTTGGAACGCCTTGCAGGATTGAATATTTCGTTGGCGTCGCATTTTTTGTCGTAGGTCATACAAACACTGTGCATGTAGTTTGCGCGCCCGTTGATCGTGGCTGATTAGGCGCTGCTTGTGTTCCTTCAGAGCACAAGCGGTTGTTTTGTGGCTCTTGGGAAGTTTACTATGGTGATGACGCAGATGTTCAGACCGAAGGCACAATCTTGAACGCTGGTGCGGAAAAGTTCCTTCGTTTTTCTTTCTGTGAGGGTAGCTAAGTTGCGGAATCAGTCTTTTCTTTAGTGTATGTTGATCACGACACTCTTCAGGCCGCAAGTATCCTCGCGATGTAGTTTTAATTGGTCGTTGCCGATGTTGGTGTGGGTGTTTTAGCTGTTGGGGTTCCTCTTGTTGCTTTTGTTGGCATTGCTGATGTTGCACTGTCTGACGAGGTGGACTTCCTTTGGAACCATGAGCCCGCTTTTCTTTGTGGGTTGACGTGACCAGCAAATAGTTGATACTTGTTAGGGTGTCGCGATTTGAGCCAGGCAATGAAGATAGTGCGCCAGAATTGGCAGAAAAATCTGCTGAGGCTGTTGCAACGCCATTCTTGATGGGCGTTCCTGGCACAGGGCAGAGCTTCGGAGTTGATCCTTCCGAGCCTCTTGTGTTGGTAGGGCTCTCGGGTTGCTGTGAACTCGATGGTGACGCTGCGAGAGGCTCGGTTTGGTCAGATTTTACTTGGGGCTGTTTCTCTGTGTCTGCAACTTTGGAGGTAAGCTGTTCTGACGCATGAATGTGGACGGTTGGCCCTGGACTTGGCTGAGTATATTCGGAGTTTCGAAGCTCTATCCCGACCGTAGTGGGCGTGTGAGACGCGAGGTGGGCGTTGTGAGCGACGAAAGAGCGAAGTGATGTAAAACCAGGATTTTCACTCTTCGAGTAGTCATGACGTTGTTCGGTATTCTCTTCATGCGTCAGCTGGTCTACCATGAGCAAGGCGTCCTTATAAGGCAAGTGGTGAGCGTTAGGAGCGCTTGAAGAACCGCGTGATGAAAACCAGGTGGTGGTCTACGTATGCCAGACGAAGAGTGAACGGCATCAGGTGGTTGGGCAACGTCTGGGGTCATATGCTGAAGCGATGACTTCGCAAATGCCGACTTTCGTGCAGAAGGGAGGCGCGCTTGATGGCTGTGTTTTTCCCAAAATACGCGTTGTCGTCTGCCACTGAACTCGTGTGCCACTTCGTCTTTTGTCAGAGGTCGAATCTTGTTGTGCGTTCGAATGGTTGAAGACTGCCTGTGAAATTGACGACTGAGTGCAGTTGTCTGTGGATGGTGGGTTACAAGCAAGTCTTCGTCGTAGTCGTCGTCGTATTTTTTGAACCAAACAATCATTTCTTGTTTTATCTTTTGCCAAGACTCATCGTTGTCGAATATGTGGGTGAGGTAAAATTTAAATGCCTCACCGGTGACGTAGTCGCTGAAGTTCGTAACCATTTCCCGTTCCGAGCACGATGCAGCGGTAGCGTGGAACTCGAACAGGTCGAACAAGTCCTGTACAGGTCCATCGTCCGCTGCTCCGGTGTACTTGGGGATGGGAAGGTCGGTCGATGATTCTGTCACGGTGCTGGTCGCTGTGTGCGGCTAGGAGATGATTCTGTAGTCGATGTATGGTCAGGGCGTCTTGTGTAGAACTGCGTCGATGATGAGACACTGATGAAGTGGCTGGGAGGTCTTCATCCTGTCGACTCGTGTGACGCTACGATGGGTGGGAGACGTGGCCTGGCTCATACGCCATGTTTATTCCATTCTGACTTCCTTCTCTGCTTCTACCAACCATCACTTCATACGTCACATATATATTGTACCGAAGCATGTGGCGCCAGCTCTGTGCCAGCGTGAAAGAAGACGTTGACGTCCGTGTGTGGCTCGTGCTTGCCGGGTTCCTGCCTGTACCAGCTTGTTGCGGCTAACGTTTCTCGAATAATAACCTGTATTTTTACGCAACCTTGCTCGTTGCATTTGGTGGAAACGTGCTGGGTAACGTCCTGGAGCTTCGCAGCCGTAAGCTACCATCTCATTCCACGATGACCGAGCGCGTCGATCCCCCACAAGGTTCTTCCACGCTGCCACCTGTAATGTGTTCTGGTGTACTTCGTCTGCGTGACCCACCAGTGCACAACGGCACTGAAGAGCAAGATGTCGAGGACTGGCTGGCAGAGTACGAGCATGCCAGCGTGATTAACAAGTGGGATGACCCTGCGAAGCTGACTCACGTCATCTTCTACTTGACGAATTTGGCCAACCTATGGTTCACCAACCACCAAGCCGACATTCCCACCTGGTCGGTTTTCAAAGAGGCCGTCACCTCGTTTTTCGGTCGTCCAGCCATGCGTAAGCTTCGTGCTGAACTGGGCCTGCGGGGACGATTTCAGCGAAATGGTGAGAGCTTCACGAGCTACATTGAGGATGTGATCACCCTCTGTAGGCGAGTTGATGCGAGGATGACGGAGGCTGACAGAATAAAGAATATATTGAAAGGCATTGATGACGACGCTTTTCATATGCTTGTGGCCAAAGACCCACAGACCGTCACGGCCGTGATTCAGCTATGTCAAAGTTTCGATGAGCTGCGCAAACAACAAATTTCTAGACGTCGCGCTAATACGCAAACAGCTGATATTTCGGCTTTGGAGTGCAAAAGCAGTGGCCCCGACTACTGCATGTTAATGCCTCAAATTCAACAGTATATCCGGGAGGAAGTTGCTCGACAGCTCTCTCTTGTCGCCACCATCAACGAGACCCCCACAACACAGGACCACTCACTTCGCCGTGCTATTCAGACGCAAGTTGCCGAGGCTCTCTCTTCGCCCGCGTCCCCAATATCAGTGGCTGCACCGCTGACTTATGCAGAAGCCGTCCGCCGACCTCCTGCCCAACCACCGCTCCCTTCATACAGCCAAGCCACCAACTACTACAGGTCACCAGTTTCGGTTTATCCGGTAAATCGGCCCTTTCCACCACCTCGAGCGCCTGTAAACTCTTGGCGTACTCCGAATAACCGGCCCGTCTGCTACAACTGTGGTATTCCAGGACATGTCGCGCGCTACTGTCGTCGCCGTGGATTCTACTTCAATGATGTTCAGCATTCCGGCAACATACCTCGGCAATCAGAATCGCATGTGACACCTGATTCACATGACCCCCGCTCACGTCGACCAGACTTCAGCCGACGCCGATCTCCTTCACCCCGTCTTCGGTCTCCTTTCCCAATGCTTCGCCATTCCAACCACGCCCAGGAGGAAAACTAACAGTCGCAGTTCCTGAGGCAAGAGCTGCGCCACCGACGAAATTTCCAAGGCTTCATCTTTCGCCCCGTAACGAGATTGGTGTTTGTGGACGGTTTCACAACAACTGCTCTTGTCGACACAGGTGCTGCTATTTGTATAATCAGTGAAGTGTTATGCCGCAAACTGAACAAAGTAACGACTCCACTGGTTGAAATTTCTTTACGCACAGCGAGTTCGCAACACGTCCAACCTTCTGCCACATGCACTGCTTGTGTTGTGATTCAAGGAGTGCTTTACATCGTTGAAATTGTCGTCCTTCCGCATGGGTCTCATGAAATCATTCTGGTATGGAACTTTCTTTCCGCTAAGCATGCGGTTGTCGACTGCGCTCGTGCTCAACTCGTTTTGTTTCCATTCAGCACGACATCCATAGATCTCCCTCGCTCACCCAAAAAAGGTGATCGTCGCCGCTGACGTCGTCATTTCTGCTTTTTCGGTCGCCGCGGTATCTCTTTCGTGCAACTCCGTTTCCGATTCAACTGCCCTGTTTATGCCGTCACAAGAATGCGCTCGTCGCCGGAACCTTGTCGTCCCGTTTGCCGTCATAACACTTGCCAATGGCTCCAGTGCCGTGTACGTGTGCAATCTGTTCCCTTGTCCCGCTACCTTATTGTATGGCGAATGTATTGGGAGTCTTGACACTTATGATGACATCTTTCCTTTCGATGCCCGTTCTGATACGACACCGATGTCCGTGGATGCTGTCACAGCTGCCACCGCGCCCTCACTACCTGACGAAGACGTTCTGTTGCACAGCATAGACACCGGCCTAACGCAAGACCAGCGCAATCAGCTCATTCAACTACTTGACCGTTTCCGCGCCTCCTTCGACCACGGACAACCTCCCTTGGGACGCACGTCAGTTGTCGCTCACAATATCGACAACGGTCATCATACTCCACTTCGCCAGCGCCCCTACCGCGTCTCGTAGGCTGAGCGTGATGTAATCACTCAACACGTTGACGAGATGCTGCAACGTGGTGTTATTCAGCACTCACACAGTCCTTAGGCTTCGCCAGTGGTCCTCGTGCGAAAAAACGATGGCTCCATCAGGTTTTGCGTGGATTATCGTCGACTAAAAAACATCACACGCAAGGATGTTTATCCCCTGCCACGCATTGACGGCGCTTTTGATTACCTTCAAGGTGCGGAGTTTTTCTCTCCACTGGATCTGCGCTCTGGATATCGGCAAGTGCCAATGGCTGAACCAGACCGTCCAAAAACGGCGTTTGTGACCCCTGACGGCTTATATGAATTTAATGTAATGCCCTTCGGTCTTTGCAATGCGCCTGCGACTTTTGAAAGAATGATGGACAGTGTCCTCAGGGGACTTAAATGGCACATCTGTCTTTGCTATTTAGACGACATAGTTGTATTCTCGGCGAATTTTGAAGCTCATCTTTCCCGTCTGGAACAAGTTCTCCAGTGCCTTGCGGCAGCCGGGTTGCAACTAAACTTCAAAAAATGTCGTTTTGGCGCCCGCAAACTCACAATTCTCGGCCACGTCGTTTCAAAAGAAGGAATATCGCCAGACCCTGCCAAATTGCGTGCCGTTGCCGAGTGCCCCAAGCCTACTACCCTAAAGGAGCATCGTAGTTTCGTAGGCATGTGTTCCTATTTTCGGCGTTTCATTCGCAATTTCGCCTCTATAATTGCCCCTCTGACTCAGCTTCTCTCCCGTAGCGCGGACCTCTCTGGCTGGAATTCCCACTGCGATGACGCATTCACGGTGCTGCGCCGGCTACTCACGTATCCGCCAGTTCTCCGCTACTTCGATCCCAATGCACCCACTGAAATTCACACGGATGCAAGCGGTGTCGGCCTCGGTGCCATTCTCGCTCAACGCAAGGATGGCTGCGACGAGTACGTTGTCGCCTATGCAAGCCGTACCCTAACGAAGGCAGAGTCCAACTATTCCGTCACGGAAAAGGAGTGCTTGGCTATCATTTGGGCTATAGGAAAATTTCGCACTTACCTTTACGGACGCCACTTTGATGTTGTCACTGATCACCATGCCTTATGCTGGTTATCGTCCGTGAAAGATCCTACTGGCCGCCTCGCTCGTTGGGCTTTACGCCTTCAGAAATACGATATCCGTGTTGTTTATCGCTCAGGACGCAGACATTCCGACGCCGATGCCCTATCCCGTTCTCCACTGCCTCTTGACCTTGTCTGCTTATCAAATGCCATTTGCAATTCGTCATCGTTGAGCATCACTGACATGCCATCCGAACAGCGCAAGGATCCTTGGATCAATTCTTTGCTCGACGTCCTATCTCACAGTTCGTCAGAAACGACTTCACGCTCCCTCTCTCGTCAAGCAAGACACTTTGCTGTCCGTGAAGGCTTGTTGTATCGCCGCAATTACGTGACGGACGGCCGTAGGTGGCTCCTTGTCATTCCTCGTCATTTGCGTTCAGACATCTGCGCTGCCTTTCACGATGACCCCCAGTGTGGCCACGCTGGAGTATTTAAGACTTACTTTCGCCTTCGTCTAAGATACTACTGGCGCGGCATGTATCGGCACGTTCGCCAGTACGTTCGGTCATGCACCACGTGTCAACGACGCAAGACGCCTTCTCACAGCACTGCTGGCCCTTTGTAACCCTTAACCTGCCCAGCGAGACCATTCGACCACGTCGGAATTGATATTTATGGTCCTCTACCCAACTCTCTTCGAGGCAACCGGTGTATTATCGTCGCCATCGATCATTTGACACGCTACGCTGAAACATCTGCGCTGCCTGCTACCACTGCGATTGACGTTGCGTCCTTTCTTCTTCACCATCTCATTTTGCGACACGGTGCACCTCGTGAATTACTGAGTGACCGTGGACGCGTGTTTCTCTCGATCGCCGTCGACGAGCTGCTCAAGGCATGTCGCACTGTTCATCGGAAATCCTCTGCATACCATCCTCAAACCAATGGCATGACGGAACGCTTTAAGCGTACCCTTGGAGATATGCTTGCCATGTATGCCTCTGACGACCACACTAATTGGGACCAAGTTCTCCCTTTTGTCACGTACGCGTACAACTCTGCGCCGCAAAAAACCACTGGCTTTTCTCCTTTCTTGCTCCTGTACGGACGTGAGCCATCATGCTCCATGGACACCATTCTCCCTTACAGGCCTGATGTTTCCGAAGTGACGCCTGTTTCCGAAGCAGCTGTTTATGCCGAAGGGTGTCGTCAACTCGCTCGCTCATTTACCGCACAAGACCAATGGCGCCAGAAAATTGACCACGATTCCTCTGCGTCTACTGTACACTATAACCCAGTAATGATGGTTTGGCTCTGGGTCCCGTCTACCCTTCCGAGTCTTTCCCCGAAGCTTTCGTCGAAATACCATGGCCCCTATCGTGTGATGCGGCAAACATCTCCTGTCAACTATGAAGTTGAGCCCATTGATCCACCTTCGGACCAACGCTGCCGTGGGCGTGAAACAGTACACGTATCACGCCTCAAACCGTGCTATGACCTCCTTGTCGTGTCCTTTTCCTAGGTCACCAGGTTGGCTCCTTTCTGCGCGGGGAGTAATTGTACCGAAGCATAGCTGCGCCAGCTCTGTGCCAGCGTGAAAGAAGACGTTGACGTCCGTGTGTGGCTCGTGCTTGCCGGGTTCCTGCCTGTACCAGCTTGTTGCGGCTAACGTTTCTCGAATAATAACCTGTATTTTTACGCAACCTTGCTCGTTGCAATACATATATATATATATATATATATATATATATATATATATATATATATATATATATAAATATATATATATATATATATATATATATATATATATATATATATATATATATATATATATATATATATATATATATATATATATATATATATAGAAAAAAATTTAGGAAGAACCCCTCCGGCGCGCAGAATCGAGCGTGGGACCTCTGCGTCGTGAAAGCGAGGCGTTAACCACTCAGCTACACCGCAGCACGTCCTGCACCGTTAAATTGGCAAGCTATTTATGTCTACCACTTGCCGCTGCTCACTAGCATCTCGGGGGGAATTGTGTTTTGAGCATTACCAGCAAGATGGCTATGAGCGCGAGTCGCCACATCGCGCGGCGGCGCCCACTCTCCTACGCGTACTTTGCCCAGCTTAGAGAAGGAGAGCGACGCTCTCTCGCGCGCCCTTATCTCGCGGTGGTCAGAAGGGGAAAATCGTATGCCTTGGCTGGACCCGGGCTCACCTGGAACGAGTCTGCTGTCGTTACGGGGCGCACAAAGGTCAATGCAATCATTGCGATCTCCGTTTGCGAAAAGCGCGCACTTTTCAGACACAGCGAAACAACAAATGAGACGCTTATTCACGTGCATGCGTACCTGTGAGTACGTTTCGTGTGTCATTTGTGCGTGAAAAACGTGGGGAATGTTTCGATATGCTTCCCATACTGCACGTGATCTTTCAATATGTTGCTATCACATTCATTGCTTCGCCTTTGCGGCAAAGCTGTGAGGTTTTTTAAATTTTTTGTCTTTGTCCTTCTCTGCTTTTCACGTGTTCATTTTAATTTGATACTCGCACCTGATGTAGACAGTAGAGGGGCATGCCCCTTTTGTGACACAACTCGGGCTGAGGAGGTTTTCATGACGGAGCAGAAAATAGCGATGGCTGTTGTTGTTGTTCACTTATTGTTTGTGGCGCTTGCCCACTATGGGGGATTGGCCAAGAATCGCGTGGTTTTAAGAATTACTGTTCAGATTTGGAATAATGGATGTATAATAGAAAGATTACCGAGAGCCTAGGATGGCTTGAACAGCTTGATTCTGAAGAGAGTGCGTGCCTTTTTGTGATAGTTCTTGTTGCCGAACTTGAAACTTGAACTGAAAGCTTCGCCGTTGAAACGCGGGCCCAACAAAAGACCCAACTTTACGATTGGCGATTACGTGCGCGTTAAATTATCAGAAGCCTATGCAAAGTGTTCAACATCGTACTCTGAATCCAAGATAATTGTTAAAATGCGTTTCACCGACTACGTACTTGCAGCATGATTAGACGACACTGGAAGGCGTCTCAGTTAGCTGTTCATCCCACACCCCTCAGCAAAATGAAAACCCGGCACCTCTGTGATTGTCAACTGTTCATTGGCATCCAAACAGCCGAAAAGCACAGCTGTGAATCATCCATAACAATTCGCCACATTAACTGCAGATACCCATGAACCACTTGCGACGGTCCCACTTGCCCGGGTGTGTGAAGCGCGCAAATGAAGGTTCCTCACCCTCGCTTCTATTTTACACCATGTTCCTATAGTAGTATACCATACATGGCTGTGCGATGCTTCCACTTTGCTTTGCACAGATAGACAATCTCATGCGATCGCCGAATACGGCCCTACCTCAAGCTTCGTAAATATAAGCCACATCGATAGCAGCGTTTGTGCAGCGAATACTTCAAAAGAAAGTTACACAAAGAGCACAGGGCAGAAAAAAATATGAAAGTAACGTTGCCCATGAAAACAAATTGTTAAAAAGTAGCCTCACTATATTAAAGTACGAAGTCATAAAATAGACACAACATGTAAAAAAAGAAATTTCCATCAACCTAGCTCTTCCCCAAGTAGCTTCCACACAGAGAGTCAATTTCTCGTAGTTGACCGAGTTTTCGGTGGCCGGCCTTCGCATGCCTTCACTCTGTCTTCAGGGCAAGCTTTCAGTTGCCCGAGCGCAAGATCCACGATGGCGCTAAAGGTCATGCCTGATAATCCACCTTTTGTGAGGCGTACGTGACGTAGAGCCTCTCGGATCTCGGTGTTGGTGAGGTCTGGCCGTTGCTTCTTTGCCATACGGACAATACGAGATATTTGCATATCCGTACTGCTATTCCCAGTTTTTCCCTGGCTTGACCCCACGGATTCGACATCCGTACCTTTATCAGCAGATTTCTTAGAGCCGCGTAGTTTATGCACCTCTTTCACAGACAGTGACGTTTCTGACCTCGAGTACTTCTTGTCAGCCTGTGCCATTGGCCGGATTTTGGTTTCTACTGGAGGCGTTAGCAGATTGTTTTCTGGTATGCGACGGACTGGTAGAATCCTCTGCTGCAGTGGTGGCCGTGGCTGTGGTGGGCTAACCTCGCCATAGGCCCTGTTTTTGTCGACCGGCTTCATTTCTCTCGTCGCAGTTCGGTTCCTCGTCCTGACCCCATATTGTGGTGTATATACTTGAGGTCTTTCTAGAAGTTGTTCGATCTTTAAACGCAGCTGCTGTACTTCGCTGGCCTGGTTCCGTCGTACATTCTGCAGCCGCTTTTTTAGATGCTTGAGTTCTGCGTCTCAAATTCGCAGTCTCGACTGCACCTCAACGAACCGACAAGCGTCCCACTCATCTGTCTGTGTGTCGGCATGTGATGTTTTTTAAAAAGCACAGCTTGTACACCTCGCGAGTAGCACGATAGTGGTCTCTGACAAGAGGCGTCCCTGAGTCGATGTCTTATTTCTTCAGGTTGCTCTTCAACGGCTGACTCGTAGCAGCTGCTGCTCGACGAGCTGCAAGGCTCGCACTCCGGTTCGCTGTCGTCCGCGCACTGGAGGCCGTCATAGCTCGATCCACTTGAATAGAGGCCGTGGCTTCGTTCCTCCTGGGTATGAGATGAGCTGCTGCAGTCCCATACTTTCCCGTCTAAGCCTTCGTAGCACATAAGCATGTACCAACCTTCTTGGTCTTGTTCAACTCCAGGCAGAAGGTCCATAAAGGCAGCCAAGGTCCCGTGCGCATGGATCACATATTGAACGTGCGATGGCCTCATTGCACAAAGTAGGTCTTCTTCAAGGGATGGTCCGTTCTTCTTCAAACATTTTCGAAGCGGTCTCGCAATATCCAACGCATCTGAGTCAACGAGAGCGAGCGACACTGCTTCAGCCTTCGTGATGCGATTACTCTCAAAGTTAAAATAGCTTGTGTCTTTGGTGGATTTCTTTAGCCTGCCTTCCCATCTATTCCTGTCTATAGGCTTGATCCTGTGAGGGGACGACTCAGCTGCACGCATTTCTCTCAGCGCTTTTTCGGCTTTTTTGTAATTCATGCAGAGATTGGAAGCTGCACCTTTGGCGCAGTATTCAGAATCGTCGCAACAAAGACGTCGCTCACCTCTCCGCTGCACTTCGGGACGAGCAAAGAGGCATGGTAGGTCCACCTTCCGGCAGGATGGCCGATTGCTCAGAGCCCTGCTTGTTGAACCGAAAGACCCCTTGGCCTTGATCTTCCTACTCTCGGTGCGTTTGAGAGCAGCGTAGGATGGCATCGATCTCTCGTTCATGTCCAGGCTCTGGTTGAGAAGATGGAGCTTCGGCAGCGCTGGCGCTAGAAGGCACGTTCTGGCGGTTGCCGTGTAACAATTTTGCCACGAGCACCACGCGCAACACACGCCCGAGATTGCCCACCAAAAGGCTATAATGGTGATGATAATGGCGGATATCGAGCTGCAGGTTAAAACCTATAGGAAATAATTTTATTCGAATGGTACAAAAAGCTGGCTGTGCCGTTCCACAATGACGTGGATTCATAATAATATTAATGGCTTTAGACCTCAAGCCGAAAAAAAGACTCAAAAAGGCCCTAGTACACAATTATACCGATTGGAAGAAGGCCATGAAGATATTTGTATTTAAGCAAGGATAAGTAATCGCTTTTTTTAATATTCTCCAGTCAACCAGCTAGATTAGGGGGTTTTTTGTTGTTGTTCTTTTTCGCCTGTAGTCTAATGTTTATCCGTATATTAACCACCAGTTTCATGGCCACGAGGTGGGTAAGAGTCGCATCACAAGGATCAAGCAAGCGAGCGAGCAAACATCCCTCGACTGAAAGTTGGAGGCAATAAAATATTTTTTGTGCAAAATATTTTTTGAATGGCAGAAAGCACGTTGGCATATATATATGGAGAATAAAACTGCTAAAGACACAGACGAGGCAAAAAAAATGGCGGATGCTTAATGCCAACGGTTTAGAACATTATCAGTGTCCGAAATTCGTCATGTGCTGGTTGTGAATAAGGTATTCACTTGAAATAAAAAAACCGCCAGCATCTTCCAACGGTTGGGGGGGGGGGACTCAAGGAAATGCGTCGCAGAGTGGAAGGGGTATCAAGTGAATGTTGCGTAATTGGCTATGGTTCGAGAATGCTTAATTGTTATTTCGTGTTTATTATTATCATTCATTAAATGAAGAAGAAGCGTTGCTTTCAACGAGTGTTGGGGCGCTGATGTTGAGTTGTGCCCCACTGCTGGTTGAAGGTGATGTCATACTGTTGCTTCCATCGCATTACTAGAGTCAAATAAAGTGTGAACTCAAGCGAAAGTCAAGTAAATATGCCCTTGACTGAGTTTCGAACGTGCGATCCTGTGCATAAATGTACGAGATTGCTAGTGAACGGCTGCGCAGCGCGAGCAGTTGCTTTTAGAAGCGAAGCTCCTTAACGGGCCACTTACCAGGTTTGACAACTTTGAGCTGACAAGCGCAATGCGTAGATGAGGCGTTCACGATCATGTTTGCGAAAATTTGCGGCGCTCGCATCCCAGAAATGGGTCGAATTTCAATATGAACGCTGCTCCCTCATCCTTTTGAGGACGGACGGACGGAAAAAACTTTATTTAAAAAAAATTGCCCGCAGCTTCCCTCGGGGGAACACTGAGGAGGATGCGGAGCATATAATTGGTTAACGGGGTATTAAAGTGCGACTTACTTGGGTCGATGGCTAAATTGGTTAACGTGGTTGTGAAATGGGGTGTTAAATTGCGACTTACTTGGGTCGATGGCTAAATTGGTTAACGTGGTTGTAGGAGGGGGTGTTAAATGAGTGAACACGTACACACGTATGCGAAAGGGCGGCGCTGGTCGAAGGGACGTCGATCATTGTGTTTGTGGATTCGTTGGAATTCATTTCACCGCGACCTTGGACGTCGACGCGCCGTACAAACCAACCGACGAGCGGCAACTGAGCGAGCGAGCGCCGACCTTGAGTATATATACAGCTCGACGGCGCATGCACTGTCAGCTGTTGAATGTTCTCGAAGCGCGACGCCACATGCGCGTCCACTGGAGAATCAGGAGAATTGTAGATGTCGAACGCGGTGTGTAGAGGAGGAAGGGTGCACAGATGGTGGAGGAGTGAAGCACGCGCGGTGTGTAGAGGAGGAAGGGATGCACAGATGGTGGAAGAGTGGGCGACGGCGCGACGGCGCATGCGCGCGCGTCAGCTGTCGAATGTTCGAGAAGCGGTGCGGACGGCGCGGACGGCGCACTACAAGGCGCGAGTATAAGATGCTTCCGCATCTAAAAGGAAACCCTGCAGGGTTACCGACCCGGGCTCAGGCCACCCCGACGTTTTGTGCGGTGAGGCGTAGCCTTTCCACCGCTGTCCGGGCCGGCTGGATTGCCCACAGTTGGTCGTGCAGATTTGAGCTAGTCAGCGCACATAGCCAACGATCCTAGAGAAGGTCCGGTTTTATATTGTCCTCTCGGTATATTACTGTGACCTGTGTGCATTGCCATAGAATATGTGCCATATTTGCGTGTTGGTGCTTACAGAGGGTACAGCTTGTTGCGGGTATTGTCTGAAATTTACTCTGTACAGGTGTACTGGATTTGAAAAGGTTCTGGTTTGCAATCGGCGCCAATCTGCTTCTTGAGATCTGTCTAGCTGTTTGTGTGGTGGAGGATATTTTTCTCGTTGTCGCTTATATTGTGCCAATATGTCATGATACGTGACCAGTCTGTCTCTGTCGTGTTGTATCACATATTCATTATTGTCATCACCTCCATCGTCCCCATCGCCAACACCGGAGTCGTCGTTCCTTCTGTGGTGGGTGCGGGGGGCCGGGCCATCGCTATCCGAGTCATGGTGGGTTAGTTCTCGCACGGTTCGGTGGGCCTTCTCGTTGAGGTTTTGAGGGATGGTTGTGTCTTCGATGTTTAATTCCCCCATGTGCGCCGGAATCCACTTGATGTATTTGGGTACAATTTTGCCGTTCCGGAAGTGTTCTGCTCTGCGGTTCAGGATTTTGGCTGCTTCGGTGGAGACCCATCCCTTTGTGAAATTCCTAATGGCCATCTTGGAGTGACTGATTATTAATCTGTCCTGTTTTCGACCACTGACTACGGCCAGTGCAATGGTCATTTCTTCCGCTGCCTCCGACGATCTGGTCCTTACGGAGCCCGCGGTCAAGGTCTTCCCTTTTGTGTCTATGACCGCCATTGTGAAGAAGGAGCCATGCGCAACCCTATTACTGATATCTTTATTTCGGGAATACCGGGCAGCGTCTACAAAAAGCACACCCTCCCGCGTAGCGTGGTTTTTAAGGATAATTTTCGTGCGGATTTTTCGTCTCTCAACGTTGTATGCAGGGTGCATATTTTTTGGGATGTTTTCCGTAATTATCGCGGACCGGACGTCCAGGTGAATCTGCGCCTTGGGACCTTTCATTCCGTGGTATTTAATGGAGATATTTTCCATGATTTCTCTACCCGCCATGGTTCCAGACAATCGTTCAAGTTGCGCTATCCTTTGTGCTTCAGCGATTTCGTCCAGCGTGTTATGTACTCCGAGTTGTAGCAGCCTTTCGTTCTTTGTGTATTGCGGTAGACCCAGCGCAGCTCTGTACGCTTTTCTAATCAGCGCGTCGACTTTGTCTTTCTAGGCTTTCTTCCAGTGGACAAACGCCGCTACGTACGCGACATGGCTGATCGCGAAGGCCTGGACGAGTCGTACAACGTTTCTTTCTTTAATGCCCCTTCGTTTATTGGATACTCTTAGTATTAGCCTAATGGCCGCAATGACTTTATTTTTCCAGGCGCGTTATAGTTTCCCCATTGGTTCCCCTAGCTTCGATCCAGAGACCCAGGACTCTGATCTTATGAACCAAAGGTATCGCCGTGCCATTTCTAGTGGTTATCCTGATTCTTTTGTGTAATTATGCTACGTTTCTGCAATGTATGCCTAGTCTTTTGGGGTGGTATAGTAGCAGTTCTGATTTGGCCGGCGAGCATTCTAATCCGGTGCCATCCAGATGACTCTCGACTGAATCCACCACCTCTTGAAGTCTTTTCTCCATCTCGCCTTCACTGGTGTCTTGCGTAGTCCAAATCGTAATGTCTGCATAAATTGTGTGATTAATGCCTTCGATTCGCTCTAATTTTTCTGATAATACCACCATGACGAGGTTAAACAGCATAGGTGACACGACGGACCCTTGCGGTGTGCCAGCGCTGCCCATGTCCACTTGGATGCTCTCCTCCTCGTCCAGTCCAACCGTGGCAGTTCTTCCCGTAAGAAAATTTCTGATGTACTTGTACGTGCGCTCGCCTAGGCCGAGTTGTGCAATTCGTTTTAGAATAGCTGCGTGCTCGACCATGTCGAAGGACTTCCTTAATTATAGCCCAATTATTGCCCTCGTGCCTCGTCCAATGGGGTCTATGACTTCCTCCTTTAGTTGTATCATGGCATCTTGTGTGGAGAGCCCTCTCCTTTTGAAAACGCGCGCCCAGAAAATGGGGGCATGACGTGCGCATATGAATGGGCCTGCGTACATGGCAATGCAGTGACGTTGGTCCTCTACGTAGATGAGTGTGCTCTGACGTAGCCAACAGTGACACGGGACATGACGAATATTATTTACCATGACATGCGTAGTTTTTAAATGCGAAGCATTTTTAGCGAACTTCGGCGACCTTGAGTGTATCAATCTATCTATCTATCTATCTATCTATCTATCTATCTATCTATCTATCTATCTATCTATCTATCTATCTATCTATCTATCTATCTATCTATCTATCTATCTATCTATCTATCTATCTATCTATCTATCTATCTATCTATCTATCTATCTACCCACCTATGACTTTTACCTCTCCTGGCCGTTTGGATAATATTAGAGATACGAAACTTGGTATCGCATAACATGACAGTATAACGAGCATATTTGACTAGTCATAACATGAAAATCATGATATGCACCTCATGAACGTCATGATTTACATTTCGGGGTTTTGCTGCTCTTGCGGTGGTTTCGTTCACATGGCATGTTGCAAAGCTCGTATGGTATGACATGACTGCATGGCGAACACAAGCGACAGACCCTAACATGAAAATCATAACAAGCATGTCATGTAACAACATGACTACATGCCACGCTCATGATGCACTCTCGGCCGATTCGTTAGCGTCACATATACCAAAGTTGGTATTACGGTACGCGAATAGATGACGAAGCTATGTTACTGGTGCAAACATGATAATTATGAGATGCGTGTCATGTAACAACATGACTACATGCCACGCTCATGATGCGCTCGCTGCCGTTTTGCTAGCTTCACATATACCAAATTCGTTATTACATGACGTGAGCGGATGACATAGGTAAATGACACATGCAAACATGATAATCACGACATGCGTGTCATGTAACAACGTGACTGCATGCCACACGCATGATGCACTCGCGGCCGTTTCGCTAGATTCACTTATGCCAAATTTGGTGTTACGTGACGTCAATGGATGACGAAGGTATGTGAATGGTGCAAACATGATAATCATGAGGTGCGTGTCATGTGAGAACATGACTACACGCCACAGTCAAGGCGCCAATACACTTCGACGTGACCCGGCGAGCGTGCGCGACGCCGTTCGCCTTGTCGCGTCAAGCCTGCGTTGCCACGCCAGGCGCCGGTCCCGCCATATACTCGCAGGCACGCGCCGCGCTGCGTTGCTTTGACACATGCGCGTTTCAGCGCGTCCGGTGTCCCTCCTTCTCGAAAATAGGCAGACACAGTGCTGTGACTGCTGTCTGGGTAACGCATCGGCACCAAATGCAGCATGTCGCATTTCGCGCCAGTTCCACCTGTCGCGCCCGACGTCCAACTATAGAGTGCTCGCGTTTTGCAAACGTAGCGTCGCTGTGCCCAGCGTGTGTGCCCGTCAACGTTACGTTGGAGTATATTGGGCCCTTTATGATGAACTCGAGGCCGTTTTGCTAGCTCCACATATAGCAAATTTGGTGTTACGTGGCGTCAATGAATGACGAAGGTATATGACTGGTGCAAACATGATAATCAGAATACGCGTGTCATGTAATAACATGACAACATACCACGCTAATAGCATTTACGCGGCCATTTGGCTGGCTGCACATATATCAATTTGGCATCACGTAACATGAATAGAATACGAAGGTGAACGACACATCCGAAAATGATATTCATGACACGGAAGTCACGTACGGCAACATTATACTCCCCCTCGTAACGTTGTGCTGATTTGAAAGTCACATATCAACCTTCCTCATTCATGCTTCACATAAATAAATAAATGAAGAATATATATATATATATATATATATATATATATATATATATATATATATATATATATATATATATATATATATATATATATATATATATATATATATATATATAATGCTCCCACTTCGCACAGATGAACAGATTTTCGCGATCGCCGGACACAGCCCTATACTTCACACTTCAAAAGCTCCGCTGATAAAGCATGAAATTATTTTTACAAATATGTCTCATGGGTGGCAGAGTTTGTACAATGTGTGTGTAGTTGAAAAACTTGCACGAAGAGCAGAGAGAAAAAAACAATTTATGGAATGTTGTGAATGAAAACGAAATTGGTACTGAAAATTAACAGCAGTACATTGAAATACGATGTCAAAGTAAACATGACAACGTAAAGAAAGCAAGAACATTGTTTCAGCTTTGCACATGCCCCACGTAGCTGCATCTTCGTGAGTCAATTTTCCGTAGTAGGCCAAACATTGTGTAGTTGGCCATCACATTCCTTCACTCCACCTACGGAGCCGGCTTTCAGTTGTCCAAACAAGAGATCCACGATGGCGCTAAAGGTTATTCCCGATAATCCACCTTTTGTGACACGCAATTGAAGTAGAGTCTTCCGGATCTCAGTCTTGATGAGGCCCGGCCGTTGCTTGTTTGCCATACGGACAATTTGAGATATTTGCACATCCGTACTGCTCTTCGCGGCTTTTTCCTGGCATGACACCGAGAATACGACGTCTTTACATATATTAGCAGATTTCTTAGAGTTGGGCTGTTCGTGCGCCTTTTTCGCAGGCAGTGGCGATTCCGAACTCGAGCACTGCTTGTCCGCGTGCGTCAAACGCTGGGTTTTTGTTTCTACTGGACGTCTCAGGGCGTCGTTTTCCGGACTGAAACTGATAGGTAGATTCCTCTGGCACAGCGATGACCTCGGCAGCGGCAGACTGACCTCGTCATCGGCCCTGTTCTTGTTGATCAACTTCTGTTCCCTCGACGCAGTGCAGTTCCTTAGCCTGACCACATACTGCGGGGTTGCTTCTTGAAGCCTTGCGAGTAGCTGTTCGGTCTTCAAACGAAGCTGGTGTGCTTCGCTAACATGGTCCTGAAGAACAATTTCTAGCCATCGTTTCAGCTGCTTGGCGTCTACGTTTCGACTTTGCAGTGTCAGCGGCATCTCCACCAACCCACTAGCATTCAACTCACTTGTCTGCGTGTCGGCATCTGATGTTTCTTGCACGGCTTGTACACCTCGTGAACAGCAGGACCATGGTACTTTGCGAGAAGCGTCCCTGAGTCCATTTGCTTCTTCAGGTTTCTCTTCGATGGCTGACTCATAGCAGCTGCTGCTCGACGAGCTGCAAGGCCCGTGCTCCGGTTTGTCGTCGTCCGCGTGCTGTAGTGCGCGATCGCTCAAGCCGCTTGGATAGCGTCCGTGACTCTCGTTGACGTGGGCTTGAGGTGAGCCTCTGCAGTCACATTCTCCACCGTGCAGGCCTTTGTCATACACAAGCGTGTACCGACCTTCTTGGAATAATTTGAATTCCGAGTCATGGTTTATACAGGCAGCGAAAGCCCCGGACGCATGGACCACGTGCTGAACCTGCGATGGGTTGAGTGCGTTCTGCAGGTCTTCTACAAGAGACGGACTGTTTTTGTTCAGAGACTTTCGCGGCAGTCTTGAAATAGCCACCGAATTTGAGTCGATGAGAGCGCCCGACTGTGCTTTCTCCCACGTGATGCGATTACCCTCGGCGTTAAAACGACTTGCGTCTGTGGTAGATTTCTTTGTGCTGCTTTCCCATTCATTCCGGTCAATAGGCTCGATGCTGTCAGAGGACAATTCAGCTGCGCGCACATTGCTCGACGCTTTTCCTGCTTTCTCATCATTTGTGCAGAGATCGGAAGCTGCACCTTTGGCACGGTATTCACAATCGTCGCAACGAAGACGTCCCTCACCTCTCTGCTGCACCTCGGGACGAGTGAACTGGCGCGGTAGGTCCACCTTCCGGCGGGATGGCTGGTTGCTGGGAGCCTTGCTTGTGGAACCAAAAGACAGCCTCGCCTTGATCTTCCTCCTCTCGGCGCGTTTGAGAGCAGCGTAGGTCGGCATCGATCTCCAGTCACTGGCCAGGCATTGGTTGGAAAAATCGAGCTTTGGCAGAGCTGGTGCTGGAAGGCACGTTTTGACGGTTGCCGTGGAACGATTTTGCCACGAGTAGCACGCGCAACTTGCGCCTGAGATTGCCCACCGGGGGGCTATAATGGTGATGATGATGGCGGGTATCAAGCTGCAAAATAAAACTCTAGTGAACTAGAACAGTTTCCAATAGTTTGAACCTAAGAGTGTTTTTTATTCCTATGGTACAAAACTCTGGCGGTATCCGCAGGCAATGGTTTGCACTAGCTCCAACTTGAGTGACTTTAGACCGTAGGCAGAAGTATAAAATGAAAAACTAAAAAAGCGCTAGTGTGCAGTTGTACCGATTGAAAGAAGACAATGACGAAGTTTGTAATTAGGCATGGACAAATGATCCGTTACAAAAACCTGCGCTCGTTCAGATGAATCTACAGAGAGAAAACACTGCTAAAATCACAGACTAGACTAAAAAGTCATGGCGGATGCTGAATTCTGACAGTTTCGAACATGAACAATGTTCGACATTTGTGATATTTCGGCTGCAAATAAGCTATTTAACTTAATTAAAAACCAACTGGAAGTTATTGCTTGTTTGTTTTTGTTACTGCCTCTTTCCTGGAAAGCTTTCGCATCTATATATAGTAAGGTTGATTTTGGATTATTGGGTACTGACAAACGGGGCCTATTATCATAATTATCGTACGTCTCGGTGCACGGCATCTGATCCGCTGGTCGCATGTTCGATCCCGATTATGGACGTCACATTTCAATGGAGGCGAAATGCTACAGGCCCGTGTATTGCGTCAAATTTTCGGAGCCCTACACTGCGGCGCCCCTCATAACCATATCGTGGTTTTGGGACGTAATACCCCGGATGTTATTAATAAATTATGAAAATAGTGGAAGGCGTAATCGAATTTATTTGTGTGGTAATTTGCTTCGAGTACCCTTCTTCTTTTATCTGAATATCATTGAGCGGATGGAGAAATTTCACTTAAAAAGTTAGCTGATCCCAACAGCCATCGTTAGAGGATTAGCACTACAATAACTTCGACTGCGACCGACGAAACTAGGCCATGTATAGCAATTGCGCTTCTCTGTAATGAATTTATACCTTCTCTGCTCTGTGCTTGTCTCCTCTTGTGTCTCTGTATTCTCAACTTTGGCGAATGTGTCGATGGCATGAGCGTACCCTGTACACGAGGTGTTTTAAGAAGCGTGTGCGAAAATCACATAAAATAAAATAATGCGATGTCTGCTCGCTTCCTTCAATATACCATTTTTTACTAATCTGTACAAAAATGATATGACATTCGTTTCACGTGGAAGTGGTCTGTTCTTTGAGGAAAAATATTTCATGTCAATCTGCCATGACGACGCCGCCATGCACCAATATGTTTCCTTTCACGCCATGTCCAGTTTCTGTTTTGTTTTTTTCTGAATTGAATTCTGAATTTTTTTTTCTGAAAAAACGCTGAATTGTTGATGTTAATCGGTTCGCCGAAAATCGTTCTAAGCGCCTGTTGTCTAGAGACGCGATCCCCCGAGACCCCTATACACCGTCGCTGTAAAGTACGATCTTTCCAACAGGCACAAATAGGCAGGAGTTACCGTAAATGCCGTGGTTGCAGCTTTCATCCGTAATAGCTGCACTCATCGACTATTGAGATTTGTCTACGTGATTGACACTGAACGTTGTAGCGTGGTTTGTTCAGGTAAGCTTGTGGTTCAGGGTATCTGCGCAAGCGTAGAAAGATATTTCGCAGAGTTATCTTTTTATCAGGAAAACCTGCACGTTATTAAATAAGAGCGTGGCGGTTAGAGCCCGCTAGATTTATAATACTAAGCGTAAAAACTTTCAGACAAGAGACGGCCACAGGCACAGACCACTCCCAAAAAGTATAACCTTCCAAATTAAAGTTATTTCAAATGAGTAGCTTCGTGACAACATGCGCTTGAAAATTTTTGAACACGAGGAGCCAGCGCAGTACGTTTACGTGCATCATCTTCAATGCCCCCACTAACAGCCATGCCATTACTGTGAGTGCACGGCGACGACGATACAACGGCCCCGGCATTAAAGGCACGGTGTGTCACGTTTGAAAGACAACAGCATTGGGTAGTGATCACAGATAGCATAAGTATAATAAAAATATAAATACAGCAAGTGCGCGCTAGTTCAAAATTGGTTTAGTCGAATTGGCACTTATTTAGACCTTAGTACAGTCGTGGGACGGCCGTATGTCTTTACACAGGGGAACACTGCCGATAATTTGAACGCGCCGGTATCCACAACGGTTAATTCAGACCCTGGCTAATTAAAATCCCGGTAATCCAAACCCCCTTTTCAGCCCCTCGTTTTTCAACTCTCCTCTCTAACGTCTGCTAAGACTTATAACACAACTAAACAAAACTAAATCTCCTGGAGATCCAAAACAACGAAGAAGCAGCACTGTTTCTCAGCAGATGAGAATCCGGACGTGGCACTGGAGCTCTTCAGCGAGCTGCAAATTATGCTCATGTAGAGTCGTGACAGGAAAAGAAAGCAAGTGAAAAAAAAACGCAGATCCCACGTACAGTGGGAATCGCTGATATGCGAAGCACGAATGAGGAAACTTGATATGTTACATTAAAATCAGTGAGACAATACGGGGTGGAGGTAAATGGCGCCGTACGTGACTTTCATGTCATGGTTATCACGTTTGGACGTGTCATTTATCTTCGTCATCTATTCACGTCACCTGATAACGAATTAGGTATATGTGCAGCTAGCGAAACGACCACGAGCACGCTATGAGCGTAGCACGTAGTAATGTTTTGCATGACACGAATATCATAATTATGATGTTTGGACGTGTCAGATACCTTCGTAGTTCATTCACGTCCCGTAATGCCAAACTTGGTATATGTGAAGCTAGCGAAACGGCGGCGAGCGCACGTAACGTCGACGCACGCCCAAGCCGGGCGCTGCCACGCTGCGCTAGCAAAACACGAGCACTTAGTGTTTAGCGTGATAGCGTAGGTTAAGGGAATGGCGTTACCGTGCAGCAAATGTTCGTTGTGGGGAGCGCCTTATAGTTTAGCGGGATCGCGTTTACGTGGTTTACGTGCCCCAGCTTGGATGGTGGCGCCACCTATTATATTGTTAATATGTTAAACAGCGAAAATGAAAAGAAAACGAGAAACTTTGCCTATGCCACCGCGCGAATCATTGTTAGAAATTTTTTTAGTGAAAATAAAAGTAAATAATTATGAACCACGCGCCGAACGCGAAAATATCTATGTTGGCGATTGGTTTACATCGATCTTGTAGTTAGGCCTAGACGCGTTCAAAATGGGAAGCTATCTCAAAAAGTACGCCAACTTATCCGTAATATTAGGTCATCGAAGCTAACTGAAGGCAAGCAAAGCCACTTTGAACAGTCGTTTGCTGCGAACAAGGTGAATCTTTCAAAAACTACGCCAAAATGACTTCAAAGTGGGCGTCCGAGAGCGCCGCCATGTTTACGTACACTACGTACACCTTCGCTACCACGGTAACGTGAAGTCTGAAAAATACCGCGCGTACGGGAAGCTATACGGGTGACGTACGTATCTGCGCATGCGCACTTCGATTCTGGTATCACGGTACACCTGGTAACCCGGTAAGCCCGGCATACTATAACTCTCTAATGACGCACGAAACGTAATCACAAGTACAGGTGAGGGCAATGGATGGATGGTAAAACTTTATTTTGTCAGAAAGCAACTGAGGATGATTCCGTGTTAGATGGCCATCAACCCAAGGTTAGCGGCGACCTGTGTGGCCCACTCCACGACCCTCAACTGGACGACTGGGTCTGAGCTGGTCAACACGGCCTCCCAGTGCTCAAGAGAGGGATCACGCATAATATCCACAGGCGGCGGCACTATGCTACATTCCCAAAGTATGTGATCATATGTTGCCACAGCCTGACACCATTTGCATTGCGGTTTAATCTCCTCCGGGTACATTTTGTTCAACACGTAAGGGTTGGGAAAAGATCGCGTCTGCAGTTTTCTCCAGACGCATTCCTGCGCCTTAGTCAACCGCTTGTGCGGGGGCGGATAAAACCTCCGCTCTAGTTCATAATGATTCGTTATGTCATGAAAGGACACCAGCCCATCTCTCGCGGACCTCCCCGGAACTGGCAGCTCACCTACCCCACTGACGAAACCTCGAGCATTCAGGTGAGCCGCCTCGTTCCCAGTGTTCCCATAGTGTGCTGGTACCCAGACAATTTCTATTTCTCTAATTTCTCGTCCCATGGCCCCATGCAAAAATCGTGCGGCGTTTGCCGATATTATGCCCCTCACCAGATTTCGGATGGCTGTCTTTGAATCACTGAAAATCAAATCTGACTGCGAATTAGTTATAGCTAGCGCTATTGCCGCTTCCTCTGCAGTTTCCGAGGAGCGGGTTTTGACCGATCCAGAGGCGAACAAGCGCCCCCGCCAGTCCACCACCACAATCACAAAAGTGTCTTTGTCCTTATATTCCGCAACATCTGTATAGACTGCCGCTTTGTACTCGCCGTACTCAACGTGTAAAGCTCTGGCTCTTGCCTGCCTGCACTGCGTATGGTGAATCGGATGATTATTTTTGGGCAAAGGTTTTATGTACAGGGCCTTATGTAACTCTCGCCGCACCTGAATTTTAGTGTCCCCAATGCGAGCCTCTGCTCCAATGCCAATCCTTTCCAATATGATCCTGCCCGCTTTGGTTGTCGAAAGCCTAGCGTTCTGCATCACCAGATGCGCCTTCCATAATTCATCCAGGGTGTTGTGTACCCCTAGTTTTAACAGCCTTTCTGTAGGTGCGTTGTTAGGCAACCCAAGCGCTGCCTTGTAAGCTTGCCTGATCATAGCCTCGACCTTACCTTTTTCTACAGCATCCAACTTCATCTAAGGTGTCGCATAAGTAATCCTGCTGAGCGCAAACGCCTGTACCAGCTTACAGAGTTCTTTTTCTTTAACCCCGCTCTTACGGTTAGCGATTCTTCTGATTAGCCTGACAGTACCATAGACCATGGTCTTAAGTTTTTCAAGGGCCACCCTATTCTTCCTGTTAGTTTGCAGATATAGGCCAAGAATTCTGATCGTTTGAGCTTCCGCTACTAGCCTACCCCCTACCTTTACCTCTAACGGTGGTGGCGGAATATAGTGTCTTGCATGTAGCCCTCTGGGTTTGTCCTGAACCACATAGAGCTCGGATTTTGGCTGAGAGCATGAAAGTCCTGCCTCCCCTGCCTACTCTTCGACAATAATAACTGCCTGTTGTAGTGTTTCTTCCAGATGCACGTCCCTACCCCTGGTTACCCGTAGAGTAATATCATCTGCATAAAATGTGTGTTTGAGTCCCGGTATCTGCTCCAGCCTCGGCGGCATTTTAATTAAGGCGATGTTAAACAGGAACGGTGACAAAACTGAGCCCTGCGGCGTCCCTTTGCCTCCCAACGCGAATGAGTCCGATTTGATATCTCCTATTGAAATTTCTGCAGTTCGGCCCTCCAAGAATGAGCTGATGTAGCGAAATGTCCTGACCCCTGGGCCAATTTCCGATAGGTTATTCAATATTGCCTCATGCGAAACATTGTTGAAAGCTTTATTCAGGCCAAGCCCCAATACAGCTTTGGTGCCCGTGCCATGCCCGGGATCGACTACATCATGTTTTAACTGTATCATGACATCCTGTGTGGACAAATTGGCCCTGAAACCTATCATTGTTGGGGGAAAGATGGCCTTGTCCTCTGCATAATTATGAAGCCTGTTGAGAACCACGTGCTCCATCAATTTGCCCACGCACGATGTCAGCGATATGGGGCGATGGTTTTCCAAGCAGAGTTTCTTGCCTGGCTTCGGAATAAATATAATCCTAGCATGCTTCCATTGTGCTGGGATCTCCCCGGCCACCCAATAGTCATTTATCAAGTCAGTGATCGCCGTCAGTAACCGATTTGATATCTAGGTTTCTCAGCCTTCTATTAGTAACTCCATCCGGACCTGCGGCAGACGTAGTACGCAGCTGCCCTATGGCAAACTCCACCTCCGCAATTGTGAACTCTTCATCTAGTTCTGAGCCCCCCCCCCCCCCCCGAGTAGTGTGGTAAGCAACCGTCTACTCCATCAATTATGTACCCATTCCGGAGTTCCTGTATCAACTCTCTAATTGTGTCTTCATAGTGATGCATTAACCGAGTCATTTGTCCCCGTTGCGCCGATTTTGTTGCTGCCAGATCTAAAAGGTGCCTTAACAGCTGCCATGTCTTTTTGCATCCAAACGGTCCATTCATGCGATCACAAATCTGGCTCCACTGCTTGGCTTGCAACTCAATTGTAAAATTTTCGATTTTACGTTCTAACTTGGCAGTCCTTCTGCGAAGGACGCTATTATGTTTTTGCGTCTTCCACCTTCTCAAGAGACTCGCGTGCGCTTCCCACATGTGTAATAGTCTCGAGTAAGCGGTAAACTCCTCTTGCTCGACTGGCACTTCTACCGTGGTATTATTTACATCCTCCTTGAGCGCCTGTACCCATGCATCCAGGTCATTAATTTTCCCGTTCACAGTGTCTGCTCTGTTTTTCTCAAATCTGTCCCAATCTGTAATTCTATGCCCCCTCACTTTGTCTTTATGCTTCGCAGCGCTAAACGTCGTGGAAAGGATATAGTGATCACTTCCTAAGGCTTGTCCCGTGTTAATCCACTTTGCATTACTGATGCCTCTAAAAAACGTAAGGTCTGGAGAGGTATCCATGCTTATGCTGTTGCCTATCCTCGTATGATCTTGTGGATTGTTTAACAGCGTCCATCGTAGATCCCTGGCAACTTGCCAAAGCCGATTGCCCTTTGGGCTGGCTCGAGTATAACCCCACTCCGGGTGAGGCGCATTGAAATCTCCAACCACTATAGGCGGAGCGCGAGCTGCTAACCATTGAGTTTGAATCAGGAGTTGTGGCAAGCCCAATCCTTTATTTTTTGGAGAACTATACACATTAAGTAAAAACAGACTCTTCTCATACTTTCGTTTAGGCAACATCTCTAGCAGGACATAGTCTTCCCTGCTGCTATCTACGGAATGCTGAATGGCAGTGATGTTGCGATGGACTAGCACGGCTGTAAAGACGCGTGATACGCCCATTGAGTCAATTCCTGGCGCTGTAAATGCCTTAAATCCAGGTAATTTCACGGAACCAGTAGCCTCCTGTAAGTCTATTATGTCTGGTTTACTGTCCAGATTTTGTACGTGCAACTACAGGTTACCCCACTTTCGACGAAAGCCCCTGCAGTTCTATTGCCAAACCTCAATTTGCTGGCGAGGCACCATAATGAGGCACCAGGTTGACTAATGGCACTTGGCCACCCACGGGAGGCAGTCTTGCCTCCATTAGAGTATGAAGCTGCTGAAACATGCCCATGACCTGGGCTTGGAAATCCCTAAATTCAGTGGAGAACATTCCGAGACGCTCCTCTATTGTGTATAATCTGGCTTCGATCTTTTCGACTCGAGCCTCCAACCTATCCTGTCTTTTCCCTTGTTTGCCTACTTTATCCGCAAGTGTTGTTACATCCGACTTAAGACTAATGACCTTAAAAACAGGCTGTGGCATGTCTACTGGTGACGTGTCGGCTAATTGTTTTGCGTTAGCGACCTCATCCCCCGGCAGTGGTCTCTTCACTGTCTCCCGATTCTCCACTTCCAAGGCTGCACTCTCCTGTACGCGAGCAGACGCCTCTTGCGTCGCTTTCTATAGGCCTTGCACTGCTGGTGCCTGTGTCTCCTTCCGTTGGTCATTTCTAAGTTCACGTTCAGTCTCTGCAATTCTGTTTTCCATTCTTTTAATCAAATCTCCCTGTCACTGAACCAGCGCTGCTAACTCCCTCTCTCGAGTGGTTTCGTTCTGGGAGGCTGTGCCTGACAAGCTCACCTTTTTGTTGGTGTCGCGTGCGTAGCTATTGGGACTGGATACTCGTCCACCATCTTGGCCGCTCCCGCGCCCTGGCAATGGCGGGAAGGAACTCGACCGGTCCCTGCTTTTGCTTGTGCCTTCTTTACCCCTCGGTGACCGCTCCGTGGCCCTCGAGGACCGCTCATCGTTGCCAGCTTCGCTCTCTCTTTCGATGCTCTGCTGCCGGCATGTCGGTGGTTTGCGAGCCAGGCGAAACTTGCAGTTCCGGCTCCCTATGTGATGCGCACCATGGCACACGATGCAGTCCGGCGTGCACGCAGGTGGCTCTCCTTTTGGCGGGGCAGGATGGTCCTTCCCGCAACGGTGACATAGGTTACTCTTCAGACGATAGCAAACGTCCGCTCGGTGTCCAACTGGTCTGCAGTTGTAGGAGGTCTCTACTAAATTTCTATACGGGATCACAGCGTACAGACAGTTCCAGTAAGTAACCTGTCGGGGTATGCGTTTTCCCCCGAACGTAATCTGAATCGCCTTTGACTTTCCCAGGGGTGCCGCGTCCAGAATGTCCATGCCTTCATTCTTCTTCAGGAATTCCGCTCAAACTTCTTCCACTGGGTATCCATACTTAGCATTGTAAATCACTCCCCGCACGGAGTTCTCCAATGGCGCCACGAACGCCGAAACCGGCAGATCACGATCACCCAGTTTGAGCGTCTTCACAGTCGCATATGTCCCACTGCGATTCATGCATGGTGTGCTCCCCGTTAACGTGTTGTTTGTGCCATTAACCCACACAATGTCTTCTTCCGCGGCAATCACACTCGTTAGACGCGCTGCTGCTCTCAGTGCACATCCGAGTTCTCTCGCTGTCACAACTCTCAAGTCGCAGTTTTGGGGGCCTGTACACAACCTTGAAATCCGTGGCCGGTAACTTGAGAAATGGTCCGCATTTCTTCCACACCGGCGCTTTCCCACGCTTGACTTGCTGCGCTCCGTGCGTCTTGCGCTCGTCGCTGCCGGCCTGCGTCTCGCAAGGCTTACTCTTGGCGTTGTCGCCATGCTGAGTCTTCTTAAATCGGTCCTGTGCCTTCAGCACTGGAGCCCACTCTCCCGCTTCAAAATCTTCGGGCGTTATAGTCTCCCCATCGACGTAGTATTCCATCTTCTGCCCAACAAGGCCCACGGTCACCAGGCGCAAGCCAGACGCCCGGCGACGCAGCCCAGGCTTGGCCTAGGAGATAGGCCTAGCCTTGCCACCGCGGGGCTGATAGGAAAGTCTCGGAAACTCCGAAAACGGGGACAAACTTGCCTAGACGAGTGGTGTTCGTAGGTACAGGGCAACTTCCTGCAGACGAGCTCACTGACAGCAAGTCCAGAACAAAGCGCGTCCGCTGATAGTCGGTCACCGGGCCGGAGCTCATGCGAAACACGTCCGCACAGCGTCTCACTCCAGCCGCGTCCAGGTGAGGGCAAACTAACAGATGTCCCAGTTGTTACGCATCGCTGTGTATGAAAAGCGCGCCATTTTAGCAAATAGGACCTGTTCAAAGAGTGAAGTGGCCTTTGCCAGGCGCGACAAGCGTGTGTCGGTGAGGCTCGGCGGTAACCGGCTCGAAATTCGACATTCTGCATTTCGCACCAACGACGTTGCCTGGACACCGCAGCATCTGCTTAGCCTCGAGACAGAAGGACGCCGAGTGCGCTCACACGCGCATGCGTCAAAGCAACGCACCGCGGCTTGCGCCTGCGAGTATATGCCAGGCAGATCGGTGCCTGGCGTGGCATCGCCAGCGTGACGCGACGAAATGAACGCTGGCGCGCACGCGCGCCGGGTCACGTCGAAGTGTATTGGCGCTTTGAGTGTGGCACGTAGTCATGTTCTTACGTGACACGCATCTCATCATTACCATTTTCGCACCAGTAAAATACCTTTTTCATCCATTCACGTGACGTAATACTAAATTTGGCCTATGTGAAGCTAGCAAAACGGCCCCGAGCGCACGATAAGTGTGGTATGTAGTCTTACTGTTTCATGACACGCATGACATGATTATCATGTTTGGACTTGTCATTTACATATGTCAACTGTTCGCGTGACGTAATACCGAATTTGGTACATGTGAAGCTAGTGAAACAGACGCGAGCGCATCATGGGTGTGGCAAGTAGTCATGTTTTTGCATGACACGCATCACATGGTTATCATGTTTGCAACAGCCACATACCTTCTTCATCCATTCACGTCACCTAATACCAAAATTGGTGTATGTGAAGCTAGCGAAACGAACACGAGCGCATCATGAGTGTGCCAAGTAGTCATGTTGTTACATGACACGCATCACATGGTTATCATGTTTGCAACAGCCACATACATTCGTCATCCATTCACGTCACCTAATACCAAGTTTGATGTATGTGAAGCTAGCTAAACGGCCGCAAGCGCATCATGAGTGCGGCATGTAGTCATGTTGTTACATGACACGCATCTCATGATTATCATGTTTGAACCAGTCACATACCTTCGTCATCCATTCACATCCCGTAACACTAAATGTGCTATATGTGAAGCTAGCGAAACGACTGTCAGCGTACCATGAGCGTGGCGTGTAGTCATGAATCATGACTTACATGACATGCATGTCATGATTTCCACGTTAGGGTCGGTCCCTTGTGTTTGCCATGAAGTAATGTCATACCATGCAAATTTTGCAACATGTCATGAGAACGAAACCACCACAAGAGCAACAAGACCTTGAAATATCAATCATGACATTTATGACATACATGTCGCGATAGTCATGTCATGACTAGTCAATTATGCTCGTCATAAGTCATGTTCATCATCATTCTCCTCAGCCTCACTACGTCCACTGCAGGGCAAAGGCCTCTCCCATGTTTCGCCAGTTAACCCGGTGCTGTGCTTGCTGCTGCCAATTTATACCCGCAAACTTCTTAATCTCATCTGCCCACCTAATCTTCTGTCTTCCCCTGGCCCACTTGCCTTCTCTGGAAATCCAGTTAGTTACCCTTAATGACCAGCGGTTATCCTGGCTACGCGCTACAAGCCCGGCCCATGTCCATTTTCTCTTCTTGATTTCAACTATGATATCCTTAACCCCCGTTTGTTCCCTAATCCACTCTGCTCTCTTCTTGTCTCATAAGGTTACACCTACCGTTTTTCTTTCCATTTCTCACTGCGTCGTCTTCAGTTTAACCTGAACCTTCTTTGTAAGTCTCCAGGTTTCTGCTCCGTAGCTATGTACCGGCAAGATACAGCTGTTATATACCTTCCTCTTGAAGGTAGTGGCAATCTACATGTCATAATTTGAGAGTGCTTGCCAAATGTGCTTCACCCGATTCTTATTTTTCTGATCACTTTAATCTCATGGTTTGTCTCCGCGGTTATTACCTGCCCTAAGTAGACATAGCATTTTACAACTTGAAGTGCACTATTACCTATCTCGAAGCACTGCTCTTTTTCCGAGGTTGTTGTTTATTACTTTCGTTTTCTGCAGATTAATTTTAAGACCCACCTTTCTGCTCTCTTTGTCTAACTCCGTAATCATGAGTTGCAATTCGTCCCCTCAGTTACTCAGAAATGCAATCTCATCGGCGAAGCGCAGGTTACTAAGGTACTCTCCATTAACTCCCTAACTGTTCCCTTTCTAGGCGTCTGAAAACCTCCTGTAAGAATCAGTAAATAGCATTGGGGAGATTGTGTTCCCCTGCCTTACACCCTTCTTGGTTGGCATTCTGTTGCTTTCTTTATGAATCACTATGGTAGCAGTTTATCCACTGTAGATTTCTTCAAGGATGTTTATATATACTTCATCGACGCCCTGATTCCTCAGTGTCTGCATGACGGCCGTTATTTCTACTGAATCAAACGCCTTCTCGTAATCTATGAAGGCTATGTATAGTGGTTCGTTATATTCTGAGCATTTTTCTATTACCTGATTGATAGTATCAGGTAATACTATCACTAAGCACTGGCCAGTTGCCACAAGACTGGAAGGTGGCAAATGTAGTCCCGATCCACAAAGGAGGTCCTAAAAAAGATGTCACGAATTATAGACCTATTTCGCTTACCTCGATATCATGTAAAATCATTGAACATGTAATATATAAGGCTCTAATGAAGCATTTATTAGATTACGATTTGTTAACAAAGACTCAACACGGTTTTCGTAAGGGCTTTTCCTGTACGACCCAACTTCTCGAGTTCTACAACGATCTAGTATCCGAAATTGATCTAGGTGGGCAAACAGACTGCATCTTTTTAGATTTCAGTAAAGCTTTCGACACTGTTTCGCATCCTCTGCTCCTCGAAAAATTACGAATATTTAATATAGATGAGAGAATTTTTAATTGGATAGAGAATTACCTGTCACAACGCCGCCAATGTGTTGTCCTGAATGGTACTAAGTCGGAATTTCTAGAGGTCACTTCGGGCGTCCCCCAGGGATCTGTATTGGGGCCTCTGCTATTCATAATTTTTATAAATGACATTAACAAAGATATAAGCTCAAGTATACGGCTCTTTGCTGATGATTGCGTAGTCTACAGAAAAATTCAGAAAGAACATGATGTCCTTGAATTGCAGGCTGATCTTGCACGTATTCATCAATGGTGCCTTAAGTGGCAAATGAAGTTAAACACAAATAAGTGCGTTCATGTGTGTTTTACAAAGAAGAAAAAAATATTTGATGCAAATTTTTGTCTAGGAGGAAATAAATTAGATAAAAAATACTCGTACAAATATTTGGGTGTATTGCTGTCGCATGATTGTTCCTGGAATGCACATGTGGATTATGTGGTTTCCAAAGCTGCGATAGCGTTGAATTATATTCAAAGGAATTTGAGATGTGCAGATCCTAACCTTAGAAGCACGGCCTACCTCACTTGTATTCGTCCAATTTTGGAGTATGCCTGTACTCTTTGGGACCCAACACAAACAGGTTTGATAAATAAATTAGAAAAAATACAAAACAGAGCAGCCAGGTTTGTTTTGGGTCGGTACGGACAAAAGCAGAGTTGTACCGTAATGAAAAAGGAGTTAAACTGGGAGTTACTGTCGTCCCGTCGCAAAAAATTGCGTTTGAAGCTTTTATACCAGATATTTCATAAAAAAACGGGACTAGACAGCGACACTTACTTAAAAAGACCAGATTACATATCTCAACGTACAGACCACATACACAAAATAAAGCCGTGCCGGGCCAGGACGAACCTGTATTCAAACTCGTTTTTTGTTAAAACTATTAACGAATGGAATTGTTTGACATCTAAGCAAGTGTGCAGTGTTAATGAAGATGTATTTTTTTCAACTTTGTAACCCCCCTGCTGTAACGCCTCTGGCAAAGCGGGGATATGTATGAATAAAGAATAAAGAATAGTATGAATGTGGTCGATTGTTGAGTAGCCTGTTCGAAGTCCTGCTTGCTCCTTTGGTTGATTGAAATCTAATGTTTTCTTTACTCTGTTAGCAATTACCTTTGTATATAGCTTGTATACTACAGAGAGCAAGCTGATCGGCCTGTAATTCTTAAGTCCTTGTCCTCTCCTTTCTTATGTATTAGGATGATGTTAGCATTCTTCCAAAACTCTGGTACTCTTCCCGTAAGGAGACAGCTCGTAAACAGGGTGGCTAGTTTTTCTAACACAATCTGTCCTCCATCTTTCAGCAGATCTGATGTTACCTGATCCTCACCAGCAGCTTTGCCTCTTTGCATGCTCTCCAAAGCTTTTCTGCCTTCTATCATTACTGGTGGGGTGTCATCTGGGTTACTGCTAGTTCTTATAGTATTAAGGTCGTGTATGCCCCGGCTACTGTACAGATCTCTGTAAAACTCCTCCGCTATTTTAACTATCCTATCCATATAGGTAGTTAATTTGCCTTCTTTGTACCTTAGTGCATACATCCGATTTTCGCCTATCCAACGTTTCCTCTTCACCGCTTTAAAGCTTCCTCCGTTTTTCAGAGCGTGTTCAATTCTCTCCATGTTATACCTTCTTACATCGCATACCTTACGCCTATTAATCAACTTCGAAAGCTCTGACAGTTCTATTTTGTCTTTTGTACTTGAGATTTTCATGATTTGACGATTCTTAATGAGATCTTTCGTTTCTTGGGAAAGCTTGCCAGTGTCCTGTCTAACTACCCTGTACTTCCATTGCACACTCTGTAATGATACTCGTCAGATTATTATTCATTGTATCTACGCTGAGTTTGGTTTCCTCACTAAGAGCCGAGTACCTGTACTGAAGTGACACTCTGAATTCCTGTACTTTCCCTCTCAGTGCTAGCTCATTGATTGGCTTCTTGCGTATCAGTTTCTGTCGTTCCTTCTTCAAGTCTAGGCGAATTCGAGACCGTACTATTCTATGGGTGCTGCATCGTACCTTGCCAACCACTTCCACATCCTGCACGATGCCTGGGTGTGCACTCATTATAAAGTCTATTTCGTTCTTATTTTCGCCATTAGGGCTTCTCCATGTCCACTTGCGGTTTCCTCGTTTTCGGTGGAAGGTATTCAAAATCCGTAAATTAATGCGTTGTGCGAATTCTACTAGTAGCTCTCCTCTGGCGTTTCTAGTACCGATGCCATAATCTCCTACTGCCTGGTCTCCAGCCTGCTTCTTCCCTACATTTGCATTAAAGTCTCCCATCAGTATTGTATACTGTGTTTTAACCTTACTCATTGCCGATTCCACGTCTTCATAGAAGCTTTCAACTGAAGCGCCATCATGACTGGATGTAGGCGCGTAAGCCTGTACCACCTTCATCTTGTATCTTTTATTCAGTTTAATTACGATACCTACCACCCTTTCATTAACGCTTTGGTATTCCTCTATGCTGCCAGCTATGTTTCTGTGAGCTAGGAACCCAGTCCCAGTTCTCTTCTGTCAGCCAAGCCCCGATAGCAAAGGACGCACCCATTCTGTTGTACCATATAGGCCTATCTGTCCTCCTAACCTCACTGAGCCCTATTATATCCCATTTAACACCCTCTAGCTCCTCGAATAGCACAGCTAGACCTCCCTCACTAGATAAGACTCTAGCGTTAAAGGTTGCCAACTTCAGGTTCCAATGGCGGCCTGTCCGGATCCAGAGATTCTTAGCACCCTCTGCTGCGTTGCAGAACTGATCGCCGCCGTGATCAGTTGCTTCGCAGCTGCTGGGGACTGAGGGCCGTCAGCTATTCAACGTATGCATGTGGGAGGTAGTGGCCAGATACTGCACCAGGGTGGCCAATCCTTCTTTGGTGAGGGAGCGCGTTCCCGGCGGTGGTTACCGTTGAGGCCGCACCCTTGCAGACCTCTTAATGCAGTTTCATCACCACGTGTATTTTTTTAATCTGGTTGGGAACTGCGCGGCACCGGGATTTGAACCAAGGACCTTTTGCATGCGAGTCGGATGATCTAACCACTACGCCATCACCGCATAAGTCATGTTATGCCATACCAAATTTGATATTGATACCATTAACGAAACGGCCATGAGAGCTAAAAGTCGTAGGCGGCTAGATAGATAGATAGATAGATAGATAGATAGATAGATAGATAGATAGATAGATAGATAGATAGATAGATAGATAGATAGATAGATACGCTCAAAGTCACCGAAGCTCGCTAAGAAATGCTTCGCATTTAATACTGATTATTTTTAGTTTGATCACGTTAACTCGGTCGTGTAAACAAGAATATTTGAGAGCACGAGTAGCGCATATATGTATCGACATTTTAGGCTCCTTGCTCACATGACTGCATATCGATGCTTGTTGCTGGTGTACTACTGACTGATCAAATAACCTTGTTCGCTGTGATAGCTCCATGAAAATAATTTGTCCAAGAAAATAATTTCCTGTCGTGTATTTTCTTTTGGTGCTGCGCTGTAAGTAAGTTCACGATGAATCCTAACCAACTGGCCCAACCCACCGGCCTACTACACTATATACGACAAAGCTACGCCAGTGCTCTGAACTTCTCAAACCATGTGTCACATAATGTGAACTATATATACCCGACCAGGGGATGATTTAGAGCTTTCCACCTATTTCGAAAGATTTAGTCATATTTTATCCTTTTTTTCACAATCATTTTTCTTCATCAGAACAAAAGGGGCTATAAAGCAGGCCAGAGAGGTTATGTGGAGACAGGGTCTCCTGGTACCTGCCTGCGTGGCCTAGCCCCGACCACAAACATGCCGGATCTCGTAATAAAGTTTATTTATTTATTTATTTATTTATTTGTTTGTTTGTTTGTTTAGAGCTTGCTACTGATCTGAAATGGTTCAGCCACTATTGTACATGATCATTAGCGACAACAAAGTGCACAACGTAGGCGTGCGTTCTATCTTACAAACGTTTTGAGTGTACCTCACCACTTTGCACAATGATGACGATTAGGACTTAGTAGGCACCTCGACTGCACTCACAATAGTCCCTATAAAAGAGTTAACGATGGACTCGATGAAGGAATTACTTCCAGCTAACACTGCGACCGTAAACAGGTTTTGTATGAGCCCGCTAGATGAAGAAAAGCCTGAAAAGAAAAAAGTGGCAGCTTCGCACTACGTGTGCAAAGCAAGGAGAAAAAGCGTATC
Organism: Rhipicephalus microplus; assembly: GCF_043290135.1. Lineage (NCBI taxonomy): Eukaryota > Metazoa > Arthropoda > Arachnida > Ixodida > Ixodidae > Rhipicephalus > Rhipicephalus microplus. The sequence goes on from NW_027464591.1 coordinate 3,740,504, forward strand.
TTGACAGCCTTTTTTACTTTCCGGTATTTCTGTTTTTTTATTTCTCTCTGCTTCTTGCATCTCTTTCTGTTTTGGTTTTTGTTCTTTCTACCTGTTTTTCTATTCTGTCTATAGAACATCCCTCTCTCCCTTCCTTCATATCTCTCTCTCCATTTCTGATTCTCACTTTACTTCGTATTTCTTTGTTCTTCTTACTGCTTTGCCCTCTCTATCTCTTTTTCGTATCCTTTTATCGTTTTCTTCATCATTTTATGTATTTTTTGTCTTTTCATGTATTGCCGACTTCACTGCGTTTTTTTTTCTGGTGTCTTTCTTTCCGAGCTCTTTCTTTCTGTCCCTCTCTTACTTACTGTTTTTTTTTTCTCTTTTTTTTCATTCGATCTTTTTTCACGCGTTCATTTGGCACTTGCACCAGCTGGACACGGTAGCAGAGTTTGCCCCATAGCTGATGAGTTTTTGCACGACTGGGCAGTAGTTACTGACAGCTCGAACAGTTTCCCATTAAAGAGGATGGAAGGGGTGGGCCCTTTCATGATGATGATAGTTCATTACGATGAAGCGCAAGTTACCGAATGCTTCAACAAGCTTCTCTGTCAGAACGCGGAGCCAAGGAGCCAAACTTTGCTGTTGGTATTGCGTACGGATTAAATTACGAGTAGTTCATGGGCAGATCTCTAAACTGTCTTGCGCACCCAAAAATATCGTGAAAATGTGTGAACGGGCCCCGTAGGGAAGATGGGGGGCTGTGCATGGAAGGCGTTTAAGCTCGCTGTGCATCCTGCAACTGCCAGGAAAACGAAACGCGACACTGTCACTAACCGGTCATCGGCATTCAAACAGGTCAAGCAGCACAGCTCGGCACATTAAGTGTGGATATCCGGGAGTCACTCGCTGCAGCGAGCACGCAAGTCCAAACTTCTCGAGGTGTGAAGAACGCGTAAGGAGGTACCTCATGTAGACTTTTCTTTTCCACCCCGTTGTTATACTATACTTTACATAGCTAAGCGATGCTCCCGCTTTGTTTGGCACAGATGGACGCAGTTTTTCGCGATTGACGAACACAGCCTTCAAGCTTCAAAAGCTCCACTGTTAAAACTGGAATTGTAAAATGCGAAGCAAGCTTCCTTGCGCACTGCAGGCACTTCGACAATCTATCTATCTATCTATCTATCTATCTATCTATCTATCTATCTATCTATCTATCTATCTATCTATCTATCTATCTATCTATCTATCTATCTATCTATCTATCTATCTATCTATCTATCTATCTATCTATCTATCTATCTATCTATCTATCTATCTACATATCTATCTATCTATCTATCTATCTATCTATCTATCTATCTATCTATCTATCTATCTATCTATCTATCTATCTATCTATCTATCTATCTATCTATCTATCTATCTCTACAAGCCACCTATATAAGGGTGCTCTCGTGATCACCCCTTTACCTCGGATAAACCAAATAAGTATGGCAAAGTGAATGGTTTGACGATCACGACTCGCTCGTCATGACATGAATAATGCCACGATTCCGACGCGTGCGTCGTCAAAACCTTTCTGCCAGACGTATGGCGCATAACCACGGGTGGGTATAAGCCACAGGTATGGGAGTATGCACGAGAGGTGTTTGACAGGAATGTCGAAAACAGACGTGGGTTATTTTAATGCGTTAACGTAAAGAAAACGCTGACATCGACAGCGTTGACCCACCGATGCGAAGAATATAAGCATCTCCTATTTTTTAGCGCAGTGATTTCTCGAGGGGGAGAGTAATGGAAGTGGCTATGACCAAATTTCGCTGCCGCTTCACCTCCCTCAATTTCTACCAGCATAGGTAGAGTGATTTTCTCTCCGTGTCTCTTGTGTAATGAGGTCGGGACCATTAGTCATTACTTTTTATCTTGTTGCTGGCTCTCGTCATTGAGGAAAAAATTCATAGCATCCCCTCTTCAATATCTGGGTCTGGAAATATCAGAATCTGTTCTTATTTTCTTTCGGCTCCTTTATTTGGGGCTACAGTACCAGACATTTTTTTCTTCGCTATTGAAGAATTTATCAATCAGTCTAGAAGAATATCTAGCTAAATTCTTCCTTTCTTAAATATCTCAATAATACCTCGTACTGAAATTTGTTATATTAATTATTTCTAGGTTATATGAGCAGTATGCTGATTGATATGTGGACTTTAACGTCTCAAAACCACCATATATGATTACGAGAGATGCCGTAGTGAAGGGCTCAGGAAATTTCGACCACCTGGGGTTATTTAACGTGCACCGAAATCTGAGCACGCAGGCCTACAGAATTTTCGCCTCCATTGACAATGCAGCTGCCGCAGCCGGTATTCGAACCCCCGACCTGCGGGTCAGCAGGCGACTATACCTACCTTATGACCACCATGGCGGGGCTATGAGTTAAGTATATATACTGAAGAAATTCCTGCATCACTCGGCCAATTTCCTGCATTGGGTATGAGCCGGCACAGGAGAAGAAGAAGAATCAATATCAGGGTTCCAGCAGGAATCGAGCCCCAGTGTAATGCATGGCAATCAAGTGTTTACCACATAGACACGCTAGGTCTTGGAACTGATTTTCAAGTAAACGAAACATTCATTGTGGCTGCAGTTCTGGCTACCCAATTTCATAAACATTACATTTATACTCCTACGATATAGCCCTCGCGTCGGGATAATGTCGATTATAATTAGGAACCATCCGTTGAAGTTAATTAATGTAGCGGTGTCCAGGAATATACGACGCTCACGAGCACAAGCGCTTTATATCAGCTTACCGCTTCAGGTGTTTTTAATTTCCATGTTGTCATGGGCACAGTTACGGAAATGTAAATACGCCTTTAAACATATACGCCTTTAAACGTATGTCTGTGCGTGTGTTTGTACATATTTTTAGAGGCACATCGTAACATTTCACACAGTGACCTCCCATTCGCATGCTTCGCATGACACCAATTTCCTAATGTACGAGGAACCCGCTAATTTTCGGTACATATATACGCCGAACCTCCTCCCCCCCCCCCCCCCAGCAGCAGTAGTGTAATATATACATCAGAAAAATGTGACACAAAGAGTAGAAGAGACAAACAATTTATGTAGGGGAAGTTGCCTAGGAAAATGGAAGGGGTAAAGCTTTACAGCATACATTAATATATGAAGTTATAAAAACAGACACAAATTGGAAAGAAAGCAAGAAAATTGCTTCACTATCGCACTTTCTCACGTCGCTGCATGCAACTTGCTGAGCTAGTTTTTCGTAGAGGGCCGAATTGTCCGTGGTACACCTTCACGTGCCTTCACTCAGTCATCCATGCCGGCTTTCAGTTGCCCGAGCGCGAGATCCACGATGGCGCAGAAGGTCATGCCTGAAAATCCACCTTTCGTGAGGCGCAAATGACTTAGAACCTCTCGGATCTCGGTCTCACTGAGGTCCGGCTGTCGCTTCATTGCCATGCGGACAATACGAGATATTTGCATATCCGTACTGCTCTTCACTGCATTCCCCTGGCTCGACTTCACCGATACGACGTCTGTGCATGCTTCAGCAGATTTCTTACAGCCGGACACTTCGTGCACCTCTTGCGCAGGCAGTGGCGTTTCCGACGTCGAGCACTGCCTGCCCGCCTGTTTCGATGGCCGGGATTTTGGTCCTACCGGATGCGTCATCAGCTTGTTTTCCGCTATAGGACGGGCTGGTAGGTTCTTCTGCCGCAGTGGTGGCCGTGGCTGTGGTGGGCTAACCCGGTCATCGGCCCTGTTCTTCTCGACCGGCTTCCGCTCCATCGACGTGGTGCGGTTGCTTGCCCCAGACTTTGGTGTAGCTGCTTGAGGCTTTGCGAGAAGCTGTTTGATCTTCAAACGCAGCTGCTGTATTTCTCGGCCCTGGTTCTGTCGGATATTTCTCAGCCGCTCTTTGAGCTTCTTGACTTCTGCGTCTCGACTTGGCTGTGTCGACTTCGCCTTCACGAACCGACAAGCGTGCGACTCATCTGTCTGTGAGTCAGCATGTGATGTTTTTTGCACAGCTTGTACACCTCGCGAGTAGCAAGATAGCGGTGTTTGACAAGAGGCGTCCTTGAGTCGATGTTTTATTTCTTCGGGTTGCTCTTCGACGGCTGACTCGTAGCAGCTGCTGCTCGTCGAGCTGCAAGGCTCGCACTCCGGTTCGCTGTCGTCCGCGTGCTGGAGGCCGTCATAGCTCGATCCACTTGAATGGAGGCCGTGGCCGTGCTCCTCCTGGGTATGTGGCAAGTCGCTGCAGTCACATTCTTCCCCGTCTAGCCCTTCGTGGCACACAAGCGTGCACCGACCTTCTTGGGCTCGTCTGAATTCCGGCATGCAGTCCATAAAGGCAGTCAAGGTCCCATACGCATGGATCACATACTGAACCTGCGATGGTCTCAGTGCGCTGAGAAGGTCTTTTTCAAGCGACGGTCCGTTCTTCTTCAGATATTTTCGCAGCAGTCTCGAAATACTCGCCGCATCGCAGTCGTAGAGAGCGTCCGACATGGCTTCCACACTCTTGATACGACTACCTTCGGAGTTGAAACTGCTCGAGCCCACGGCAGGTTTTTTCGGGCTGTCTTCCCATTCACTACCACTCAATGGCTCGACGCTGTGGGGGAATGATTTAGCTGTGTGCATTTCACTCTCCGCTTTTTCTGATTTCAAATCTCTCGAGGAGAGTTTGCAAGCCGCACTTTTGGTCCGGTCATCAGAATTGCCACCACGCAGAACACGTTGCTGACTCTTTTGCTGCTCCTCAAGACTGGTGGACTGCTCCGGTAGGTCCGCCTTCCTGCGGGATCGCTGTTCTCTAAAAGCCCTGCTTGTCGAAGCGAAAGACCGCCTCGCCTTGGCTTTAGACTTCTTCCTTTCGGCGCGTTTGAGAGCAGCGTAAGGTAGCATCTTTAGTCAGGCTCTGGTAAAGAACATGACGCTTCGGCAGCACAGGTTCTGACAGGATCGTTCCGACTGGGTCCGTGGAACGATCTGGCCACGAGCAGCACGCGCCACTCGCGCCTGGCTTGGCCCCACCAGAAGTCTATAATGATGATGATGATTAGTATCAAGCTGCAGAATGAAACTCAAGCAACATTTGATAGCGAAAGCTGTTACCAGATTGTGTCCGTAACCACCGTCGCACGAAATACGAAGAAAACCTTGTACCAAGAATACAGTGGGGCTCGAACCCGGGTGCATTGCGTGCCAGCTCAGTGTTCTACAACTGAGCCACGCCAGTTTTTTTTTTTGTCTTTACTGCAAGCCACGCTGGTGCTCGGGACTTGTTCGCAAATTTTATTTAGGCAGACTTGATATCTGGAAAGGAATCGCGTTAATATTAGTAATAAAGCGTTTTAGAACAGCAAAAGAACAACCAGGCGTCGCACAATGCGAATATAGTAACGAGGGGGGCTTCCAACGCTCTAGCCCAATAAAAAAGCTCGTTCTTGATCACATAATAACTGTGGCGCGTACCCACTTCAGGCATAACTTCTCATCATCTTCAGCCACTGCATGCACAATTGGCACAATATTCCTTGCTTGTGTTTCGCGGATACCGCGCTTCTCAGAATAATGACGAAGGATAGTATAGTGAATGCCGGCCTACTACCGATAAATTATTATTAGTAATGCCATAGTGGGTACCCAGAAAGTTTGCTTGCAGCATTTACCAATGAGTGTTTAGAAAAGGCTCTGAAAAGCCGCTTTTTTAACTTTCGCTGTGACTGTTCTGCGCCTCCGCAGGCCTGGCGTTGTTTTTTTTTCTTTGAATGGAATAAATACCTGGCAATTTTATCCCACACTGGCTTAGACAAACCCATAACATAACGGTTTTAATTACCGTGGATAGTTGGCAGAAAATTAAAAAAAAAACAAGACTGAAAAGAAGCCCTGGTGCGCTGTGAAGACAATGAAGACAAGGAAGAAATTTATAATGGCGCCGGAACAAATTGTCCCTAAAAAGAAAAAGTTGATGACGGTGTGCAGACGAAGGACATGGACAAAAGAAGGCACATTCAAAACGACAGAGCGCTAACTTTCAACAACAGTTCATCACATGCAGATCTCGCTAGTATATCTACTCCCTAAACGCCACACGTCACATGTGCATAGCTCTCACAACGATAAATTGTAATCAATGCACACAAATCAACACATCACAACGCTATATCGCACGCATCTTCTTTTTTATAGTGCGTAACCAAAAAAATGGTTATCGCGAAAACATGTATTTGTCAAAATCACTGATGAACTGCTCACACAAGCGCCACCAAATGATGAAATTCTGCCAGCCGCCATTATCAACCCTGTCATTTCGCACCTACTTCTACTTCTACCCATGGTGAACGGTTTTTTTTTCAAATCTGGGTTTGCATTTACATCTATCACAATGAAGGGAAAGAAAACCACCAGGAGAATGTTTACTTTGTTATTATGCTCACGCAATTGATAATTTATCCATATGTCCACTATAGCACTTTCCACAAGTAAGTCGAATACGGTATACAACACTCGTGCTGCATTCAACAGATTTCTTTCTATGCTTCTTTTCGCATACAGTCTTTGTTATCCAGTCTTGTCTTGTGCTTCTGCATAGACTCACCAATTTACTGCGCGCATACAAAACTACATGTGTGTCACATTTTTCCGCGATCTTCCTTAAGCTAGTGAGATGGCTTATGTATGTATGGGATGATGGCAAAGTTTCTCCTGTTTGAGCTTGCCCTATCCACATCCACCCACCTTTTCTCTAGCGCTTTTCTGAGCAGTCCTCCTGCGGCTGACACGACGAGGCTCTTTGGGTAACTGGCATCGCTCAACCACGAAACCTGTTGTCTGAAACTTTCATTCATGAGCCACTGGCAAGACTTCTTCAGTACCTCACTTAAGTACATCTTCCCGATTACCCGTTCTACAAGTTCAGTATGCACGGAGTGTAACTGTAACCACAGCTTATTAGCTCTGGGTTCACGATGCCAGCAAGTCTTTCAAGTCTTTTCATCAAATTGAAACTTAATGTCATGAAATTTGATTCTTTAGTCACGTGGCGTTTCAAAAGTCACTTCAGATGGCTTCTTGTTTTTATGTGGGGTTCCCAAAACCATCATTTGATTGTGAGCGACATGGTAGTGTATATATATATATATATATATATATATATATATATATATATATATATATATATATATATATATATATATATATATATATATATATATATATATATATTTATATATATATATATATATATATATATATATATATTTATATATACATATATATATATATATATATATATATATATATATATATATATATGTGTGTGTGTGTGTGTGTGTGTGTGTGTGTGTGTGTGTGTGTGTGTGTGTGTGTGTGTGTGTGTGTGTGTGTGTGTGTGTGTGTGTGATGTCAAGATGATGTGCCTGCAGCGAGCAGCATCGCTAACGCCCGGCTCTCTCGGCTCGTGCTTCGGTTTGCTGCTGTGCCAGTCTCTGGACCGTTCTTCACGCTGTCTCGCGGCTGTCTTTAACGACTAACAAACCTCGTCACATTTGGTGGAGGGTGCTGTTTATCTCCATCGCTACACCTTGGAGCTGCGAAGCCATACGCTACCGCCCGTTATGACTGACTACGCCAACCCATCGGCACCTTCGCCCCAGTTCGTCAACTGCCCTAGGGTACGGGACCCGAAGGTCTTCAGCGGTGCGGATGGGACCGACGTGGAAGACTGGCTGGAACACTACGAACTGCTGAGCGCCAATAATACGTGGGGTGAAGCCGACAAGCTGGGCCAAGTCATTTTTTATCTAACTGGCGTCGCCGAATCATAGTTTAATGACCACAAACACGACATCTTCACATGGAGCGTCTTCAAGACGTCATGTGCTGAAGTGTTCGGTCGGCCGGCTATCCGCCAGCAGTGGGCAGAACAGAGCTTGCGCATCCACTATCAGCAGACTGGCGAAAACTTTACCAGCTACATTGAGGACGTCCTCGACCTTTGTCGACGTGCGAATGACACCATGCCCAAATCTGAGAAGGTGAAGCACATCCCGAAGGGCATCGACAATGGCGCATTTCAAATGCTCTTGGCTAGGAATCCGAGCACAGTTTCCGAAGTCGTCAGCTTGTTTATAGCTACGATGACTTGAAGAAGCAACGCACTCTGACTCGGCAGTCTCAGCGTGGTGGTGAGTCACTGTTCAGTTTCGACACCATGCCTGACAATTCATCATTGCTTCAGGAAGTCTGAGCCTTCGTGCGTGAAGAAGTCGCCCACCAACTTTCCCTAGTGCCCTTTACTCACGATCCCACGACCAGTCTGCCTGCCCCGCTTCGCACTGTTATTTAGGAAGAGGTTGTCCAAGCTGTTCCCCTCGCGCCCCGACCCACCTCTATCTAACCGTGTTCACTGCCCGCATGTCGCGCAGCCGGTAGGCGTTCCTGTCACCTATCCACCAGCCGTGCAGCCTGTGGCCGCGCTCTAACATATGCAGAGCAGCCAGTGGCTCCCCTGGTCGCCTGTTCGCAAAAGATGCGGCCTGTAGCCACGCCGCTCACATATGTAGATGCTGTGCGTGGGCTTCCGAAACCGCCCTTCCGGATCCCAGCTATGCCCCAGGGTCTCTTGTGTGGCTCGCCATCCCATGCCAAACTCCGGGACTCTCCTCAAAACTTTTCCCCCGGTACGAGGGGCCTTACAGCGTTTTAGAGAAAACCTCTCCGGTTAATTTCTAACTGAGCCATTTTCCCGATCGGACGACATCTGCCGGCGTGCACATGACATCGTCCATGTTTCCCGCCTGAAACAGTACCATGATCGAGCCTCTGTCTGGAACTATTTAGGTCGCCATTCTTAGCGCGCATTGATCAATGATCAATGCGCGCTATGCAGGTAATAGTCTTACATACGATGCTTATTATGCATTACCCCACAACTTTTCTCTTGAATACATTTAAGTCAATTGCATTGTAGGGTATGACGAACTTAAGTGTCCAGTGGCGACATGACGTGACAAATTATTCATTTATTTTTAGGGGCGAAGCTCCTTAGGGCGTGGGCTGTGCGTCCCCTGTATGTAGCCACCTCTAGTTTAGTTCTTGCAGTGTTCACTAGATGGCGGTACCGTCCCATGTATGTAGCCACCTCCAGTTTAGTTCTTGCAGTGTTCACTAGATGGCGGTACCGTCTCCTGTATGTAGCCACCTCTCGTTTAGTTCTTGTAGTGTTTACTAGATGGTGGTACTTGTAGCTGATGATGAAAAGATGCAAGATGTTATAAACTAGAAAGCGGTACTTGTAGTTGATGAAAGACGCGAGATCTTATAAAATAGGAATGATGTCACATATGGCGCGTGTCATTGGTTGAAGGCAACCGTTCGATTTAGTGCGCCGACGTACGCTAGGGGGAGCGATGTAATAAAATCGAGTGGGCAAAATGTACAGAGGATTCATGGTTTACCAAGTTTACCTCCGGAGCTTCGCCCACTCATCATCATTCACTTCGTAGATATGGCGGCACTTTTTTTTTATTTTCAAAAACTGCAGCCCCGTTATGGGGCTATCGCAGAAGCGGGTACACAGCAAGAAATAATAAAAAGGTACAAAACAAAACAGCTGAATAATCATGCCATGTACGTCATGAAACTCCTTCCTTCAGTCATGTCCACACCACCAGCTGCGCTAAGCGTCAATGAAGATACCCAGGAACTGCGACAACAGACATCGGCAGTTTGAAGTCTACATTCGTTGGCAAATCCGGCATCGGCAGCGCTGATCCAACGTCCACAAAGAATAAAAATCAGGATCCCAACAGGAATTGAACCCAAAAGTTTGGCGTAGCGGTCATGTATTCCTTACCATAGAATCACGCAAGATCTTAATTGAATCTGCTTTGGAAAAGGTACTGCGCATACATCTATCTAGTCGGTGCAAAGCGATTATGGTTACAGTCCTATCTAGGTTTATGACAAGGTAATAAATATCGCATATGTACTTCTACTTTACTGACCCACGTCATGTCGGGTTAACATCAGTTGTGGCTTCTGTGTCGGCTCCACTTATTTATAACAGTCTCATAAACATTGTTGAAGTGTTGCTCGCCAACGGAGGAATGCCCTAACGAATGATTGTCACATCAACGCATTGTAGCACGCACTTAGTTTCTATAAAACTTACGTCAGTGCCCTGACGTTAATGCAGACGTTGTTCCAGGTCGTAAATTGTCCTTCAAACTCAAATACAGTTGACGTACCGACAAAAACACGTTAACGAACCTTGTAACACCTATCTAAAAGAGCATAAGAAATGCGGCATTGACGGGTACTTGCTGAATGCTTCGCATGGTACCGATTCCCACAGTTCATGGGATCTGCCCCATTTTAACACGAAATTGCAGTACGCTCGGTTCCACGAAGGCTTCAGCGACGTATTTCCATCACGGAAACGACGTAGAAAAAATGTAAGCAATCACATGTCAACAAAAAAAGTTCCTTCAACGGGCAGTGCCAAGCCAGCTGGGCAACGGCCCCACATTCTAACTGATGTACAAACTCGCCATATATATATATATATATATATATATATATATATATATATATATATATATATATATATATATATATATATATATATATGGCGAGTAGATGGAGGGAAAAGTGTAGGGAAAAGTGGAGGGAAAAGTGGAAGAAAAAAGTGGATGGAGGGAAGTGGTTAGAGCATCGAACGCGTTATTCGAAGGTCGTAGGTTCGATTCCTGCTCACGGCTGGTTATTTTTTGATCCACTTTTCTTTCTTCTTATTTACATTCCATTGGTTCTAATAACTTACATTCCTTGGCCTTACTGTCTGTTAGATCTCATTAATATTGTGTTAAAACACGGAAAAACGAGCCCTTAGGTATACAGTTCTTTCCCTTATTTCATTGAACGAGGGTTTCGTACTGGCAGACTTGGTGTGTTTAGGTTGTATAAGAGGGACAACTAATCAGCTGCCCGCTCATAATAAATTCACGTGCTACGTGACGCCAAACATGCGCATAAGAGTGTTTTCACACTCGTCGTTTGGCTTATAGATGGCGCTGACTGTCACTCCTACTTCTAAATTCACATATAAACCCCAAAAAGTGGATGGAGGGAAGGCCGCTGTGGTAGCTCAGTGGTTAGAGCATCGAACGCGTTATTCGAAGGTCGTAGGTTCGATTCCTGCTCACGGCTGGTTATTTTTTGATCCACTTTTCTTTCTTCTCATTTACATTCCATTGGTTCTAATAACTTACATTCCTTGGCATTACTGTCTGTTAGATCTCATTAATATTGCGTTAAAACACGGAAAAACGAGCCCTTAGGTATACAGTTCTTTCCCTTATTTCATTGAACGAGGGTTTCGTACTGGCAGACTTGGTGTGTTTAGGTTGTATAAGAGGGACAACTAATCAGCTGCCCGCTCATAATAAATTCACGTGCTACGTGACGCCAAACATGCGCATAAGAGTGTTTTCACACTCGTCGTTTGGCTTATAGATGGCGCTGACTGTCACTCCTACTTCTAAATTCACATATAAACCCCAAAAAGTGGATGGAGGGAAAGCCGCTGTGGTAGCTCAGTGGTTAGAGCATCGAACGCGTTATTCGAAGGTCGTAGGTTCGATTCCTGCTCACGGCTGGTTATTTTTTTATCCACTTTTCTTTCTTCTCATTTACATTCCATTGGTTCTAATAACTTACATTCCTTGGCATTACTGTCTGTTAGATCTCATTAATATTGTGTTAAAACACGGAAAAACGAGCCCTTAGGTATACAGTTCTTTCCCTTATTTCATTGAACGAGGGTCTCGTACTGGCAGACTTGGTGTGTTTAGGTTGTATAAGAGGGACAATTAATCAGCTTCCCGCTCATAATAAGTTCACGTGCTACGTGACGCCAAACATGCGCATAAGAGTGTTTTCACACTCGTCGTTTGACTTATAGATGGTGCTGACTGTCACTCCTACTTCTAAATTCACATATAAACCCCAAAAAGTGGATGGAGGGAAGGCCGCTCTGGTAGCTCAGTGGTTAGAGCATCGAACGCGTTATTCGAAGGTCGTAGGTTCGATTCCTGCTCACGGCTGGTTATTTTTTCATCCACTTTTCTTTCTTCTTATTTACATTCCATTGGTTGTTTAACTTCCCCTGGACATTCCTTGGCATTACTGTCCGTTAGATCACAACTCATTATCATTGTGGTAAAACACGGAAAAACGAGCCCTTAGGTATACAACTTCTTTCCCTTATATATATATATATATATATATATATATATATATATATATATATATATATATTGTCGCAAGGCCCAGCGATATATATATATATATATATAGAGAGAGAGAGAGAGAGAGAGATAATGGAAAGAAGTGTATAATACGTAAGGGCTCGTTTTTCCGTGTCTTGACACAATATTAATGATATCTAACAGACAATACTACCAAGGAATGTATAAAAGAAGTTATTAGAACCAATGTAATGTAAATAAGAAGAAATAAAAGTGGGTGAAAAAATAACTTGCCGTGACCAGGAATCTAACCGACGACCTTCGGATAAAGCGTTCGATGCTCTAACTATACCTCAGTGGTTAAAGCATCGAACGCGTTATGCGAAGGTCGTAGGCTATATATATATATATATATATATATATATATATATATATATATATATATATATATATATATATATATAGTAATCATACCTTATGGAGCACTCTTCAACAGCGGGTAGTGTCGCCCTTTTGGAGCGGTAAGGTAGTTGTTTATTATTACTGTGGTCTCCACGTTTAGCACTACGTGCAACGCACACTGCCACGCGTCTGTCACTTCAGCGCGTTTTCGATACAAGTGCGATTTTGTCAACACCTTAACACACCGCGAAGTGACGGCCTTAGCCCAAGCGTCGGTCTTGCACATGGCGTTCATTCAAAAAAAAACACAGCATATCAGCGGACTCAATGATGATAAGTGGGGCGAAGCATCCATCGGTCCACCCGCGCTTCCGTCCATCTGTTCATTCGCGCGTCCGTCCGTGTGTCCTTCCGTGCGACCGTCCATGCGCCCGTCCATCCGTGTGTCCATCCATGCATCAATCCGTGCGTCCACCTGTCTGTCCATCCGTGCGCCACTCGTGCATTTGTCTGTCTGTCCATCCGTCCATCTAGTGAGCACTCCTAGTACCACCATCTCACATCTTTTCATCAGATATTCATCATATAGAAGTAGCGCCATCCAGCGGACACTTCAAGGGCTAAACGAGAGGTGGCTATACCTACTACTACTACAAAACATCGCAGACGAACGATGAACGGCATCAGGAGCTTCGCCCCTAATAGCGCTGCGACGCCCGCCTGTCTCGAGTGGATGTAAAGCGTTCCCCGCTGTCACAGAACGAGCGCTAAAAATGGGCGCGCCGCCAAATTGTCGCGACGAAACGCCGGAGTGGCGCCGCGAGGTCAAAAGAAAAAGAAAACAAACATCTAAAGGCTCTCCGGGGCGCGCGCTCTCCCCTCGGAAGCGTGGCTTCGCCGATGAACCTCCTCGCCCCACATCGGCGGCCGAGATAGCCCGCGAAAGTTCTAGAACGAAAGGGGCGTGGTCATACCGAGTTGAGTCATCGGCCGCGGAGGGCATTCCAACCGTCCCGCCCTCTTCCCAGCCTTCGCTGCGTATCGCGCCGACGAAATGACGAGAACCGTCTGGAATGTCGCGCGCAAGGTATTTAACCGAGCAGCCGAGATGAGAGATCAGGGGAAGACGGAAGTAGCGCCAGAGTGCGTAGGGATTCCGCCGTGTAGTCGGCGAATGTTTCGTCCGTAGGGACGAAGCAGGAGATGAAGAGGATTTCCACCTGAGGGGTGAAGGCTCGAGCTACAGGCAAGAGCGTGTGTCTACCGCTATCGAGCGAGGACGCGTGGCAACAGCTGCGTGTGTGAAGCCGACGTGTTTCCGGCGAAGAAGTTTGAAGCGTGGAGAGAGGCCAATTGAAGACGCGAGGTTTCCTGGAAGAGAAACTTCGGGAGCTGCGGAACGACAACAACGCTGGTCTTGAAGTGAGTGATTCTCGGAAGAGTATCATCTAGACTTTGGTTCCAAGAACTTTGGACTGAATAGGTTTTCTATCTCTTTAGTCTTTAACTGTCTTGGTTGTTCAATGCATGCGACTGCATTGTAGTGCGTATTGTTGTCTGTGTCCGTTGTTTCGAGAGTGGTTCATTGTACTGTGTAGTACGTTGTTTGATTGGTTTGATTGGTGACATATTGTATACAACTATTGTCGAGTGTGTATTTTTTGTGTATTGTTTTCGACCTGCCGTTATTGAGAATATAATTTGTTTGTTTATCAACTCTCGGCTCTGACTTGTTCTTTGGGCCACAGCCGGCGTCCGCTGGCACGCCAAAAAGGACCACTTCTCAATTGTCCACGCTTTCGTGGTGCGGT